>NW_024540362.1:0-170041 GCF_016647625.1 Suillus subalutaceus | reverse complement strand
GGAATGTATTCGATCAAATGGTATTCGTTTAAAGGTGTCCGAGTCCCGCATATGCTGGTATACTCGTGATGGGTGGGAGAAAGTTTGGGCGTGCATGTTGTGAAGCTGACTAGGAGTGTTATAATATGACTGATTTCCACATAGAAAAATTGTATAGTATAATCATATGTCACTGTACATGCTAGCATGTACACTTTCGAATTTCAGCACCTAATACATGCATGATGTTCGGGTTCCAGCGCGAGCGGAACTTAGTCGATTTGTTCACTGTCTATAAGTGTCATGCCCAGCTGATGCATCCCATAGGTCATGTACCAGCTCTATGAATTTCCAGTGATTTAAATTCTGAAGACAACAGCACTCACACGCTTCATCTCTGAAGCTGTGATGGATAATAAATTTACCAACATGGCTATAGGTATTAATCACACCAAGAGTGTTAGGTTTGCGAGTCGCATATAATGCGCTCTTATAATATCGATCTCGTGCTTCCTCCTAGACTCGTAATTACACCAGTCTGGACCACGTTTTTGAGTGCGCGACTGTCCGTGGTAGTACCGCAGTATACTCCAGGCTGGATGAGCCTATTTTCCTTCGACACCTGTAGGTAATGCAGAACTCGACGTGTTAGTCATTGTGAAGTGTTTTTGTCCGTCCGACTAGATATACGCGGATGTCTCAAACTAGTACTATGTACTAATAAAAGAACTGACGCGTGACGAGTGAACGCGAGATGAAAGACTTTTACATACCTAACATGAAGACGTCTGACACGCGTTTCTCTCGCGACTCGCTTAGCCATCCACGTGTACGACACGTTCATGTGTACGTCGAACTTCTTTCGACAGCATCACTCCAACAATACAGTTGCTAGCCCCTAATCACCATGTCATTTTTGTCGCGATGACAGTACTCACTTTCGCAACACTCTCCCTACTCATCTACACGTGCGACAAAGTCGTTCAGGAATTTTCACCGCAACTAGACAGCTGCGAGGCACGGAAGGCATGCACGCTCCAGTGCGGTCTGGTCATACATGTTTGAAAATGGTGAGAAACTTCGAATGCACGCGGCACGCATATTTAGCCTGTTACGAAGCCGCCTGACACAAGTCGAAGCATGGATAGTACGAACGACGCTATAATAATTATGCGAAACGTAACTCCTTTGAAGAGCTAAGCGACCCGTTACCAATGTCGCAAGTTCCCCTGTCTTCTGAGCTGTGGGGTGGTTATCGAGATATAACTAGCTGTGCCAACTCGGACGTTGACGTAGCTCACGCATGCCATTCATCCGAGTCATTGACGTTGTTACGCTGGTTCCAAAATGTCCTAGAAGGAATGAGCACATATTAATATTCACAGCATTCATGGAGGTTCTGTTCTGGAGCAAGTTCCCACCTATCAACTCATCGTCCGTGACTCCGCGGTGCGTTATACATAAGTACAAGCGCTCCGTTCATCTTCGACTGTGAATTACAATAAAGATGCCTGTATATTACGTTTGTTGTTGTCTTTTTCTCGCAAAAGCGTTCGAATGCCTCACCGATATCGCACTCTTAAGAACAGGAGTATAGTTAGGAGATAAATGAGCGATGTTACGCATTGGAAAAGGTAGAGTACAGTTGCAAAAGAGACACGGAGATAAGCGAACAACACACGCAAATAGGAGACTGCCGAGCGGCGCGGATAGTGCTAGTGAGCGCCTAGCGCATGCGGACGCAAATTGATTCCGCGGGATCAAAGGTTCCGTCCTTGGCAAGGAATTTACTACTACGAGCCATCCTATAAGCGCAGTAGTAGTTATATACTCGACTCATCGACGGACAGCCGCATCAAGTACCCAGTCAAGAGTCATTCTCTGCAACGCTGCGATAATATGCAGTAGCAGTGTCTAACACCGGTTGGAGCCTAGCCTCCGAAAAGCTCTTGGATGTGTGCTCACGTACCAGCACAGACTCGGAGTCACTGCGGATCACGTAAAGAATGCTATTCCTTATCGCTTGGTCAGTCATATAGTCTTCCCTCGTTTATCATGAGGTAAGTTATTATAACCGGCTTGAGAAATTTTTCATTCCGTTCGACTCCCGTTCTCAACTTGAATTTCAACACTGACAGCCTTTGGCCCGGGGCATCGTCGTCGGAGGTGAGCCTATTTAATATTCAGAATCCAAGATGGATGTAGCTGATTGCCTTGGCTGATCCACTTCTGTTAAAACTCTGCAGAGTTTTGAACTTTCTAAATATTGTGGTTTACCATGCATCAGTCTCTGCTCATTGACGAGATTCTTTCTCATATCATTCAGTTCGTCGCTGCCGATGGTCAGCGGGACCTGAAGCGCTTGGAAAATACAAGCGGCCTTGCTAGGCTAGCTCGTACATGCCGTTGCTTTATGGAATGTGCTCTTGACACCCTCTGGCGAACTCAACATTCGTTAAGTCCTCTCATCATGTGCTTGCCAAGAGGCACTTGGGATATTCACTCTGGCAATATACTTGTAAGTTTCATTTCGTTATGGGTATGCAATTTCATAATTGCAGTTCCTATAGTATCTCACGAGACCACCTGCTGAATCTGAGTGGGCAAGATTTGACATGTATTCACGTCGTGTGAAGAGTTTTTCATACCCAAAACAAACGAAAATGATCAGACTACACGAGGACGCGCTCCCACTCCTTTTTGCTGAACGCCCTCCGCAGTCTCTGTTCCCGTCACTTTCCTCGCTCGACTTCTCCATCCTGTCGTGTAGTTCCTCCAACTTCACCTTAATCCGGGACTTTCTCTCCCCAAAAATGACAAACCTCGCCTTTACCCTCCCTCGAAAGATGTGTCTTCAGGGCATTTGCGGGGTATTAGAAGATCTTCCTCGGAAGGCTACTCGCCTCGAAAACCTCACAATTTCATCTTCTTTCCAGTGACGCCATTTGAATTGAACATTTCGTCCCATGGACTACCAGACTTACGTCGGTTGGTCGTCTCCAGCTCTATTCGTATATCTGCACAGAGTGTGCTGAATATCGCATCACTTCGTCATGTTCAGGAGCTCTCCTTGAATCTTCACCCTAATTTCGACGTCGACATACTACGCGATAGGGCAAATAATAGTACCTTCCCCGCTCTCCAGCGTCTCATTCTCACGGCATACGACCTTCCCCAGTGTACATCTATTGTATCGCTTATATCCTCACCACAGCTAGAAGATGTTTCCGTCTCCTACGACGTCCAAGCACAATCTTCCGTCATCACTTCATTCTTGAGTGCCATCGGCACGTCTATTCGTTCAATTTCTCTCCGACACAATATGCGAACTAACACAATTGCCGACACTCCTTTTGTTTTCTACCCATCCATATTTGCACCGCTATTCGCTTGCCGCAATCTCCGCACCATCCAAGTATACAATCTTGGTACGCTCAATTTAGATGATGAGTTCATCATTGCAGCGGCTAAAGCCTGGAACAAACTCGAGGACATTCGACTCTGCAGCTTACCTTGGTCCTACATAATTCCCAGCGTCAGTTTGAACGCCTTGACAGCGTTGACCCAATACTGCCCACAGCTCACCCGCGTGCACCTGTCCTTGGATGCAAGGGAAATCCCTGAAGTACCGATCGGCGGTCTCAGTACGGTTGGTGCTCAGTTCCTGGAGGTGCTCAATATCCGGGATTCGGTTATTGAGCACACTGAACTTGTCGCGCAATTTTGCGGGCGACCATACCGAATATGAAGACTTTGTATGTTGAAGCACATCCAGACTAAGGGATAAATGGATGGAAGTGAAGGCCTACTATGACCGGCTGTCAGTGGTGCACATGCAGAATGGGTCATAGTCTTGGAGGTTCACTCCAGCGCGTTGTAGGGAGTAGAAGAATAATATTCATTTGGCGAAAGCCCAACTGAGAGAAGTGAAGTAACGATAAGGGAGAGTGATGGTAATGATAAGTTTTTGGGCGAAAGGGCGCGCAGCGCTTTCCGGCCCCAAGGGAAAGAGTCCAAACCTAAGGGAAGAAGAGGTGAGCTGCGATTCCCATACACCAGGAGTCCGACGACGCATCCAGCGAAACTCGGGTGCCCAGTTCTTAGGAGATGGACGAGGGTGACTTACATCTGCGTGTTTCAGTGTTGCGATCAAGCGCACTGATGGGAGGGTGAAACGAAGGAATTGTTCTTGGATGTTGGGAGTGGCTTGCATATATGGGGGCCAGGATCTGGGCGTGCCTCCGCAGGTACACGAGGAATGCATCGCTTGCCCAGCGTCCTTTAAACTTTGACGACGTCGAAAGGAATGTTCCGTAGGAGGTATTCTAGGGTGGAACCGATGCGGATGCCGTGGCCGTGCACTGGTTTGCGACCCGCAGCTCTGGTTGCAGATGCTAGTCTGTTCAGGAACTTTGTCTTGGTGAGAGGACGGTGGGAGTCTTTGAACCTGTAAGAGAATAGCGCGGCATTCGCTGGAGGGTCGTTGATGCGGATATGGTTGTTGAAGGCTTCTTCAGGGTCTGAAGGGCCGTGCTGTTGTGCCCAGTGCACGTCTTCTCCTTCTAATGCTGACTTGGTGCGCGGAAGGTGGAAATTCTTCGTTAACAGGTTCTGTCTGTCTCGGACATCTGAGACGTTGTTGCGGGTGACGTGCAGGTTGGGGTCAAAGGAGTCGAGGCGGGGTACCGTGAATTCGCAGGTCCTTGCAGTGGTGTAAAAGGTCGTCGTTAGGCAAGAGAAAACTGACGCATCTAGTGGGTTATTGAGGTCTAGTTGGTCTCTTATGGCTGTGATTAGCTCGACGGTGTAAGGTTCGCGTTTGCTTCGTTGTGCACTGGTTGGGGTGAGCGAGACGGTTGCTTTGAGTAACGTCTCGATTTGCATGTCGTTAAGGTCCCAGGTGATGCTGTGGAGTACGTGCCATGCCCGCACACCGAAGATGTAATTGGCGATTGTTTTCCGGGAGTAGTTCCCTGCCATGGCCGATATGAAAGATTCGATTAGGATGCTGCTAGCTGGGGCGCGTTGGGTCTCTGGAATGGATTTGCTGTCCACAGAACACATGGTAAACGAGGAGGCCAGAGCCATAGGACTCGCGAGTCCCTTCTGAGTATCCATGTAGCATGACGTCGCGGATGCGTTGGATGTCAGAGGGTGCCAAGGGGACGAGTCTTCCTTGCGCGTCTTTGGTTGACCGAGAGGATTGTGGCAACCATAGATGGAGCCGATCCTTTGCGCTGCAGTGAGGACGGAGGGCAGATGGGATTGGAGTCAGGTCAGTGTTATACACTGTCATTTTGAGAAATGTGAGTGGCCGTTTCACGAGCCAAATAGCCTGTTCAACTTACTAGCCTTGCGACGCTTGGTGGAGCTCTTCTCCCCTCCGCTCAAACTCGCGGTTGATGAAAGCGCGGTTGTCGGAGCTCGAGGTCAAGGTGTTCTTTGCCCATTTCTCGAAGCGATTGACTGGTAGCGCGGCTTGGGGATGGGAAGTGGGAGTTATGGCTGGGCCAGGTGGAGGAATTGGATGTGTCGAGTTCTGAGACGTCGGAGATGAATGCTTGGAGTTCACTTGGGATTGGGATTGGGGGAAGTGCATCACATGTGGGGGGATATATCCCTCTTGAGGGGGCCGTCTGCTGGGTTTTCCTTGCTTGGGATGTATCGAGTAAGTACTGTGCATTTGGTACTCGCGACGACGTGATGAATGCGTTTGAAGACGGCATTAGTGGTGCGGCTGCGACTACAACCCCTTCCACCATCCTTCCACAACCCCTCGATTGTCGCCGTATACTTTGAAATGAATCCCGGGGGGGCAGGCCTTGATGATAGTGCGAACGAGGAGTTCGAAGCCGACGCTTTCTGCCCATCCAATGTCCCGTCCGTCTCGCTTCCAACCAGGTGTGAGGACCCAGGCTCTCCCATCTGCCGTTGATGACGATTCCGATGCCATGACCAGAGCTAGCGTCCGAATAGGCGTTGAAGTCATGTACCACGCACGGTCCTGGGATGTGACGAATGAGGCTGGGGGAACTGAGGGTGCTTTTCCACCAGTTGATATCTTCGGGGGTGCTACGAGGGGGAGTTCTGGGCAGGTGTGGGTGCTCTCCGAATATACCCAGCATGCATTCCAGGCTCGTGAGGTAAGCGCGGCCCATCGGGACGATAAGGCAGGCATGCAGCAGTTTTCCGTAGAGTTTTTGGACCTCATGGAGTGTGTGGGTGCGTTTTGACTGCCACGTGTTGACCGCAGTGAGGTACTTGGCACGCTTCTCAGCTGATAAGGCCACTGTTCGGTCTTCAATGCTCCAGGTGAACCCAATGAATGGGGGGGTGGGGCTAAAGGGTTTGTCCCTTCGATACCTCCCAGAAGATGCCGAGAAGTATGGAGAGGTGGTCAATGTCATCCATGCAAAAGGAAAATTGCAGGTCTTCGCGTGATCGTGGTGAACGAGCTGATAAATCCAAGATGGGAAAGTACACGTCTTCGTCGAACTCTTCTGTGGAGCCATTTGGCCATGTTGCTCCTTTAAACCATTTGCGCCCACCTTCAATGACGACACCCTCGTTGTTGGCAATGTCTTTGGCCCAGGTTTCACGTCGCTTATTGTACTCGGCCAGGTGTTCTTTTCTGATTCGGAAGAATAAGTGGTCATCGACCCATTTGGATAAAGGGCCAATTCCCTTGGCGCAAAAATGTCTGCACCTGCATCTGCAACGGTTCCGTAGATTCCCGCTGATGGGCCGAACCCGAAGCAAAATGATGTGTCAACTGCAAAGGTGTCTTCCCCTGGGAGACGGATTGCCAGGCCTGGCCATTGAGACGAGTGCAAGGGGACTGTTCTGTATGCCTCTGCCACGTCTCGAACAGCTCCTTGCGACCCTGGAGGAAGACACCATATTGTTCTGCAGATGGTGGGGAAAGTTCTGTATGTGCAAGGAAAAAGATCGGAATCGACACGAGAATTAATGGAGCTAATGGGGGGAGAGGGTCTAATAGGGTATGATAGATTTTGAATGAGACGAAATCTTCCAGGCTTGCCTGGCTTCAGAATAATGGACAAAGGAGCTGTTTGGAATTTACCAATGATTGATTCGAGGGTTGCAGCATTAAAAGGGCCAATAAAACGACCCTTTGCAAATTCGTGACTGATGATGTTTGCAAAGGCTTCGGAGTGTTCCTCGACGGATGGGTTATTAGGTGGTGTGTATGTACAGGTAATGGGGGGGGATCCCCCCAGAGAAACCAGATGCGAGACAAGCAGGGACAAAAGGGTATCTATGTATAAGGCCCGTCTCTTCGAGGAGACATTGCCATTCAACTGGGTTATAAGGAGTGTGGGCCTTAAGCTTTCTCGCTTCGAGGGCACTTCTGGGCTCCGTGCTCCTTGCTTCCGCATCCTGAGCATTCGTGTGACGCTCGTGGTTGGTGGCTTGGCAGCCTTTGGGGCGTTGCCACTTGAGGCAGAGAGGTAGGCCTTGGAGGTTGGTGATTCGGCCGTCTTGGGCTCGACGACAGTGGCCATTGGATCCGTCCCATAAGTTGTGGATTCGCACTTTTTGATGTCGTGTGCAAAGCGGCCCAGGCAGACTGCGCAGGCTGAACGGCCGCGTGAGCCTGCGCTGCGGGAAAAACCCCCGCGTCATTGACGGTTATGGGAGCTGCCCCGTGGGGATGGAGTTCTGCTTCTCCTCAACTCGGAGGTGCCGCGAGATGGGGAGCGTGAACGAGAGTTCCTGTAGCGGTACTCCTCGTGGCCAGAGTCTCTGGGATCACGATAGCTCGACCTCCGATTGTGGCTGTAAGTCGTTGGGGTTGCTCTGCTCGTGGGCTGTGGCACGTAACCACGTATGCCAGAAGGGTCGTGCATCCGCGTTGAACAAATTGCAGGCATTCGCGGGAGTGTCATCGCGAGCATCCGCGGGATGTCATCGCGGGGCGTTAAAGGATGGTTGTTGGCAGTTGAGCCGGGTTGTAGGTTATGTTGGGGGTGGGGGTGGAGGAAAAGGTTCCAAGGTTGGTAGGGAAAGAAACCGTTTGTTAGTGGAAAGGTTTAGACGTAGTATTACATAGAGGGACCCACCACAATTAAAGCCCGAGAGCGAATCTTGTCCCATAACTCCTCGTTGATCACGCGGATGAGGTTCTCGTTAATCGATGCGATATTGAAGCCTTCGTTCCGTTTGAGCTTGTCATGCCAGTCTTGGCGAACACGGGAGGCGTAGTTGAGGATGACCAGGTCACCAATCTCGCTGTTGTTGCGGATGGTGTGATTCTCGAGGTGCCAGAAGAAAAGGGACAGGGTGTCTATGTGGGTCTGGGGCCATTTGGCCTTGCTGATCTGGACGAGATACAGGTTCTTAGCCCGTAGGAAGGTGGAAAAGGATAGTTCGTGGTCGGCGAGGGCAGCTTTCGAAGCTTTGAAGGCTGACGCTGGACGGACAGTTAGTTGGTCGTCGATTCTGGTGAGGCCAAGGTCGTTCTCGGCGATGGACCGCGAGGTCTTCAAGGCTTCTTTGCAGCCATCTGGTGAGAAATACCAGAGTTCTACGAACTCAAAGTTGGTGAGTTTCTGGATGGCATACTGAGCGGGTCGAGGGGATAGGAAGTCCCCTACTGATGCGGATTGGTCAAAACCATTCATCTTTGGTTTCTTTTTCCTCCGTCTCCAAGTGTTCCCTCTCAGCCTCTGCTTCCTGCTGGGCGCGTTCCTCGTCTCGCTGAGTGCGGAGTGCTCTTTCTGCTTCTTCTGCAGCGAGGGCATCTGCTTCCTGTCGCTGGTTCCAGTCCCGGACACGTTCTTCGTGGTCAGTGTCCCAGGTTTCGGCCAAACGATCTATGACTTCTTGCTCTGTGCTTCCTGTGGCCGCCATGAGGTCATTCCTTATTCCGGCATAGAGGCCGCCGGCGAAGTCTGGGCGGACTTCAGTAGATGGATCGGCCATTTTCGCGAGTGAGAGAGGAAATTGGGTAGTTCTAGTAGGTTAAGCTAGTGTATTGACTATGTTGTTTTGAAAGAAAAGAAGAGCAAGCAGAACGAGCTACGGAGTGACGAACGATGGACGTGGCGCGGAAGCAAGACGTGCGTTCCCGCGCCTCTCGTTCGCTCGAAGACCTTACTCTATTCCTTCGCTCGTACCTCGTTACATAATAGAGTCTCCAACAGTCGCCCATAGAACTCGTCCCGGATTATTTTGGTAGAGTTCGTTCTTCGTAACTTAGGTAGAGTAAAGTATTACATAGATTTGTTGATTACCCCGAGGTTTGTAACTTTGCACTGAGCGCGCTCTCAGTGGCTTCGTCGAGACACCTCGCTTCCTACTTCTAACATATGTAAGGACGGAACTTTTAATCCCTTGGAAGCGATTTGTGTCCATATGCGCTCCGAATCGCTCAAGCGCTCGCTATCCGTGTGCGCTCGGTCGTCCGAAGGTGAACGGATCGCTTGTGATATTGTATATTCTCAGTAATACTGAGAAGTCTCCGAGGACTCAAAATAGCACATTTGAGAAGCTGGACTCGTGGAGCTCCAAGCATCGATTGACCACTCCGTATCTAGAGGGGACTCCATGTCCCAGGTACATCTGTCAACAGTTTATACTGAGGAAAAAAAATCAAAATACATAGAGTATACCCCCGGGTACCACCTGGGCGTGGTGACCTCGCTGGTGACCCCCGCCAAACTTAAGCGAAGTCACCACATGTGTATACATGTAACCAGTTTGAGATGGCCAGTTGTGCCTACTAACCAGAGCGTAAGTGTTGTTTTGGTCTGTTTTGTAAAGGCTTTAACTTGGAGTTTTTCTTATTAGGCTGCAGCATCTGCTTCACTCTCACTATGCACCAGTGTCTTTGCGTAAGTGAGATCCTGGAAGTGATTTTTATTTTGTGCTCAATGATAACGGACGACGTTTCTGCCCGGACCTATTACCTGATTTAATACCATCACCGGAAACTCAAGATCGACGTTCCATCTTCCGACTTGCATTGACCTGTCGTGGATTTCGCGATCTAGCACTCAACATTCTTTATTCTAATCCGAGAAACTGACTCTGAAATTTATTCTCTCATCCAGACATTCCCATACATTCCGTCCATCGGTCCTAACTTCCCGCATACGAATTCTCTCTCAACCATGTCAAGATGACAGTGTATACCCATTCTTACTTACACGTGCTCAAAAGCAAGCACCACTCTTTCCAAACTTACAATCCCTCACATGGCGCGATTGTTCTCTCACCTGTATCCCAGTCCTCAAACTCCTCTTACCCACAGTTGAGATCCTCTCCCTCGACCTCACATCTGAATTTTGCGAAGCCATCATCCCTGTACTCCCTACCTCCGCACCCCGCCTCAATGCTCTTGAGATCAAGGGCAGCCCCTCCATGACTAACAAAAATCTTTCAGAAATTAAGTCTCTCCTCATCAGCTATCCCCATGGTCTCACAGAGCTTTCCTTGATATGCCAACGGCATGATATCCCGAGCACTGTGCTCAACATCATTGCACCCTGGCCATCTCTCCGATCCCTCACCTTAAAGCTAGGTCTCAAAAGTATCCCTACCGCACCTCTCCACAACCTCCAGCCCTTTGCCGCACTCGCCCACTTGCACATCTTATTCGATAACACTTTGGACCGTTTCATATCTTTCCTACGCGCCTTCCAAATTCTCAATTTTAATTCTTCCAATAATCATTCCATCACATCCTCCAACCTTAATACAATCCAGTTCAATGTAGGAGGTTGCAGCTCCGCCAACACCTGGTCCGAATTCCTCCCTTCTCTCCTCCACACGAACACAAAGCTAGAGCATCTAATTATAAATGAGACATGCAACTATCAATGCCTCCCACCCTCCTCTTTTGACTTTCGCCCCATAGTCATGCACCCGAGTCTTGCACACATCAGCACCCTCAGACTTTCCCCCGGTCGCACAATCTCGATCATGCTCACCGACTCCGATATCCTCACCCTCGCTCGTAGATGCCCCCATCTCCACATTCTTGACTTGGGGTTGCGGAGTACCCCCGTGTCCTTGTATGCTTTGAACGTCCTCGTCAGGCGCTGTCGCGAGTTGTCCGAGGTTACGCTCTGCATGGATGTGCAGGTCGATGCGCTCAGAGATGATGAAAAACCCGAGGACGAAATAGGTCTGCAACCTAACACGCACTTGACCAAACTGGAAATCGGGGACTCACCTGTCGTGTACGCGGGCTCATTGCGCTCATCGCCAGAATTGACGATGTCAATTCCGCAGTTCCTGCATGCGATGGCGCCAAGGCTTAAGAGCGTCAAGGATGGGGCGTGGTCCAATGGAACATATGAGAGTCCATGGAAGGTGGTGTCGTATGCTTTGCAGATGATGGTGACAGAGGAAGGAGGAGTAATCTCGGACCGCAAACCTCACCCATTGGACCCTCAAATTTCCAAACGAAGAAGGCATCGGCACCGTGTTACTGGGGCTGCGCTGGAGAAGAGCAATGAAGAAGGGCTATCCGACAGTTATAGTATGAGCACATCATGACGAGATGAGAGGAATAAATATAGACTTGCGAGTGCGGCCAGAGTTTATCAACAATGTTATAAGGATGAATGAAAGACTCTAGCCTCTGGCTGACAGGATCGTTATTCGGTAAAATCTGGAAACTGCGGGTTGCGCTTGGAGCCAGGATCCCTAAACGCATGAGGGGGTATCTTTCAAGGTCGAGCTCATACAATTCTTGCTCAATGGCGTCCAGCTATTCCAAGAAGTGAGCAGCAAAAAGGTGACAAGTTGAATTCGCAAGGAGAGCTTCTAGCTGCGACCGAGTATTAATGGTGTTATGGGGGCGCTGCGGGAATGGAGTGGTGAATTCCGACGCCGATATATGGGTATCGCAGGAAGATGAATGCTGAGCGTCTCTCTTTTGCTTCTGACGACCAATTTTGGTTATGACTCAAGCGCGGTGAGCTTGACGGTTTGAATTTGCGTCACCTGCGTAGTTTTAACGGGGTAGACTGGTCACCAGTTAAATATTGTGAGTGTTTAGTATTCTCAAGCTTGTGTTCTTCATCGTCTTCTAAACACTCTGGTAGTATGTCGTAGTGCGGAGTCTACATAATTTTATGCTGTCCAGACCTTCGCAATCAACTCCGTCAAGCCTTTAGGAAATAAGTCAGGTGAGAACATGACAAGGAGCATTGATCGCACCAATGTCGTTTGTGTTGAACTGATAGACGCCAACGAGCACACCGACCGTGGCCGATCTCAGTGTCCAGGTCAGGATAGGGCTAAGGACAGGGAATTTGCGTTTGTGCACATAGTCCACAATCATCGAGTCAAACTAGCATTAAGAAGTCAACATTTATATCCTCCGGCATACTACCTCTAACGGTCACGTACCCCAATATGAGAGTGCATCACCAAGCTGAGACCAAGCAGTCCATCGAAGACGGGGTAAGATGACCCAGAGGTCACAAAAGCGGCTGCGGTCATGGGAACAAGGGAGGCAGCAAGAACGCGTTCAAATGCCCAGTGATACGAGCCATGCGTTCTTGATGGAGGAGGGAACTCCGTAGGATCGTTGACCGTGCCCTTCAAGATAGCTGTGGAACATGAGTGAGTTTTCCTGGTATCAAACAGAGTTCCTAAGCCGTACGTCCGCCTGGTACATACTGCGTAGTCGAGCTTGCCGCTCTCACTTTCAAACGCAGGTAAGCTTGATCCACGTATGAGGAATAAGGTTCTACCTTGCAACGCGGATCGCAGGGAATTACGTCCAGTTGCGGAAGCAAAGGTTCTGGGTAGCGTGGAGCGAAGGATCATGGACGAAGCCATCGTCGCTGGCAGTGTCAACGACGCTGAAGAAAGTAGTGCGAGAAAAGTCGTGTGCACCGTGCGCACCTGCGGGGCGCGGATGAGCGTTGGAAATGAAGCCGCTAGCCAATCACATGCTTCCGATTATATCCGAGTTTGCTCGATCGCTTATGACAACGATTAGCCTCGACTCAAGTTCATCAAACCTCGTTTATGTAACCAAGATTTTGACGTTCATGCTTCGGAAGCTCTTGCAATTGCTCATGATACCAGGTGTTAATATGCGGTCAAACTTCTTCATTCCCATCCCTCACTGTTTCAATATCGAAGAGCTACCATCTGCAGCGCTTGAGCGCTCTCGAGTCCAGGAGTTAATTCGGCGTAGCAATCAGCCACTAGTTGAACTCAAACAACCACTTGACCCGCTATCGAGACACCTATTGAGTGGCCTGGCATATACCATCGGTTCTGCGCTAGGGTCTGAGCCGCCAACACGAGAAGAATGCCTTACAGCATTCAGCGTACCCAATAAGGTGGGACTCACGGCTGGTGCTCGTGCATGGTCAAAGCATTCCCACCGCTCCCAAGGGGAGACACCAGGAGCAAAGGATTCGCCAGTCAACAGAAACAACAAAGGGCAGATGAAAACAGACACGGGGTGGTGGGGCACCCCTTCCGGCTCAGTTTCCTCCATCAATGAACGTGCGCTGACATTATTTGAACGAGTGGTGGACAATTCGACCTGGAGGAATCTCCATTGGCTACCACATCAGGTCCTGGTATATGAAGCACGAGTAGCAGAAGGATATGGCATGCGCTGGTCCCAGGATCGTAGTGTCTTAGAGAGCGGTGGGGAAGTTGTTGCTGAACTCCCTTCGTGGACATTCCGAGGATTTGTGGAGCCAATGATTCAAAATGGTCACGAAGTAGGATGGAAACACCAGATTTAGATACCTAACAGTATTTTTTCCACTACTTAAGCTTCTGAGCTCGATCAATTGCTTAATGCACGATAGCTGGCTATGACCATGGGCCGGAAGCCTAGAAAAACTTTTGTAAGCTGAAGGTCCCGGTCAAGGACAAGTGGCGTGACACTCTTAAACGCGTGACTCCCGACGCGTGACCGAGAAATATCGTGTCACGCAAAAGGCCGCCTTTTCGGCGCTGCCTTGCCTTTGATTTCTTGCAGTCGTCAGCAGAGCACGGCTCAACATTTTCAAAGCTATCTTCGAGGAAACCTTACTTTGCTGCCTCTCGTAGAATGTCAAGTTCTTCTATGAACGGCGCTTGCAAGACGTCATCTCGATCTGCTCATGCACATGCCATCTTGGGTCCCGAGCTCTGTGAGAGGTTGTCTGAGACGAAAGTTCTACTGGTTGGGGCAGGAGGAATAGGATGCGAACTTTGTAAGTCTTTGAAGAGTATATTTCTATGTTGCATTCCGTGATTATGATACAATATGTGACAGTGAAGAATATCGTCTTGACTGGCTTCGGCCACATAACACTCCTTGACCTAGACACCATAGACCTTTCGAACCTGAACAGGCAATTCCTTTTCAAAAAGAAAGATATCAAACATAGCAAAGCCATGGTAAGCTGCTTATTTGACAGATCTCGTTCCGGGGGTAACATCATAGCATGGTCCCGCAAGGTAGCAGCCCAAACTGCTGGCGCTTTCAATCCCAACGTCAACATTCATCCCATTCATGCAAACATAAAAGAAGCACAGTTTGACATTGAATGGTTCAGTGGTTTCGACATCGTTCTGAACGCACTAGACAATCTCGGTAATAATAGCCGACAACTTCAGTTCAACGTAGTTTGACGGAATCGCATTCCAGATGCACGAAGACACGTTAATAAAATGTGTATGGCTGCTGGTGTTCCTCTAGTCGAATCTGGCACTGCCGGATACCTTGGTCAAGTACAGCCTTTACTCAAGGTATTGGATATTTTGGTCGATGCGGCTGTGTTGTTGAAGGATTTCTTATTCAGGATCGCACAGAATGCTTTGACTGTGTGCCGAAGCCTACACCGACGACTTTCCCGGTGTGCACGATCCGGTCTACACCGTCTCAACCTATCCACTGTATTGTCTGGGCGAAGAGCTACCTACTACCGTGAGTTTGTTAACGTGTTTTTGATGAGAAGACACTGTACTGTGATATCAGACAACTGTTTGGTGAAGACGAAGATGGGACAGACGAACTCGATGAAGCGGAGAAGCAAGGAGAAAACGGTAGATTTGATTACCCTGAAGGTCTGTATGTGTTGCTAAGGGGGCGTTTTGCACAGCCGAAGAAATTGCTACTCTACGCAAAGAGGCGCTCGCGTATAAAGCAGTTCGGAGTGCACTCCGCTCAGCACAGACAACGGAGGACGTAGCTCAACGTGTCTTCAAGAAGGTCTTATTTTACACCTTATCCAAAGGTCACCTTGAGGTATTGATTCCCTGCAGGTTTTCCACTCGGATATCCTCAATCTGTTATCAATGTCTGACATGTGGCGCGCACGTGCGGCACCAACGCCTCTTGATTTCAGCGCTATCCAGGAAGGGAGATTTTTCATACAACGACCTTCGAACTCGAATACGACTACCGGGAGTGCGCAGATTGTGCACTTCCAGCCAGCGAACGGCCACGCGAACGGAAAGACCCCTTCGATATCTTCGACGTCTAGTTTGTCGAATGGAGTTTCGGGACTAAGGGATCAACGGGCACTCAGTTTGCACGATACCTTGGAGCTTTTCACATCAAGGTGAGCATAGGTGTTATGCAATTAATTGGATTCCTAAATGAGAATTGCAGTACAAATCGACTTGCCGAGAGGCTTCGCAGAGGCGAAGATACAATTTCCTTCGACAAAGATGACGACGATACGCTCGATTTCGTCACCGCTGCTGCAAATCTTCGTTCTGCGGCATACTACATCGATCGCAAGACACGTTGGGAAATTAAAGGTCTATTTCTATGTCGCTGGTTCTTTTTCACCACTCATCTCTCCCTAGAAATGGCAGGAAATATCATTCCCGCAATTGCAACCACCAACGCCATCATTTCCGGCCTCATAGTTTTGCAAGCAGTCCATCTCCTTCGCAAGTCATACGCGCAACTGCGCAATGTCCACGTGCAGTTCAAGCCGACCAATCCTCTCAGCACCAGTACTATGTGCCCACCGAATCCTAAATGCGGTGTCTGCCGAGATACCTACACCAAAGTTTTGTGCGACCCTGCTCGTGTAACATTAAGTGAACTTGTAGATGGCGTACTCGGCAGTGATAAAAGGGAGGTTAGCGTCTACGAAGACAAGCGCGTCCTCAGCGATCCCGACTGGGACGATAATCTTGAACGGACACTGGAGAGTTTGAATGTTGGAAGAGGCAAGTTCTTGACAATCGTGGATGAAGAAGAGGAGTGGGGAACAATTGTAGTTGCGTTGAGCATACTACCGTAAGTGACATGGATTTTCTGTTGAGTCCTTGGCTGATGTGCACCGCAGACCTAATCATCCTTCTGATGGTCCAGCGTACATACTTCCGTCACCACTGCCATCGCCTCCTCGTCTAGAGAAGCAGCAGTCGACACCCCCTCCCGCGCCATCTCGCAAACGGTCCGCCCCGGACGACGATATTGTGGAAGTCGGGCCGTCAGCCAAACGCGCAAAGACAGATACAAATGGTGTAGCATCGGTACTGGATATCGCGAGTCCTAGCAAGAGGAGGAGGTTAGAGGAGGATGGGCTGCTGATATTGAGCAGCAAGGATGACAAGGTAGAGGACGACGTGATTGAAATTGATTGAGACCCCTTTTTGCCTCGTTTTCTTGTCTTGCTTATGTTATTGAATGTTTTAAGTGTTTCAGTTGCAGACATCGAGGTGGACATCAGATTACTCGAAGGTGCGACGTTGCTGACGGGTGGTATGGCAGCTCGAATGATCATGTCAACTACTGTGTGCGCACATGGAGTAATAATCTCCAGCTGCTTTTGACTTTTATCCTTTGCTGAGGTTCACACCAACTTAGCTACACGATTGACTATCAAGAAGATGCTACAGTTGCGCCATTGCTTCCCTTTCCGGCACGAGAGTCACGCTAACGGAGTCCTTCACTTGAAGCTATTTCTGTCTTGCAGTCACACTAGAACCCCGTGTCACCTTTATAATCGCACACTTTCGGTTAGTTATTTCGAACCCGGTGAGATATAGAAATCTTAGTAAGTTACCGGACCAAAAACTTATGTGTGAATCATTGCGTGACTGCTCATCACTAATACACATTTACTTGGAGTAGGATTGTTATTGATTGCCCCAAATGTTTGCATAGCATCAGAACCCTTTCCGCGGAATCTTCTCTGGACAGCACGTGCCAACGGAATGCAGACAACCGACCAGTACATAGTGCAATCATTGACCTTGTTCCCTCACACATACTCCCCTGCAATTTAGACTAAATCGTCCATCACCCCATTCTTGCCTCCTAACCATGATGCAGTTGCTGCAACGGCCATCAGATCCGATACCTGCTTTACGGGGCTGGCATCCAGGAGAACAAGCTGTTCAGGCAATCATCCACCTCCCCGAGCGCGTTGCAATTACAGCAATTGTGGATAGGTTGCCCGAGCAGCATCGCATTTTCCACACAAGCCGACTACATTTCCTGCCAGTCACTACTCTGGACCAGCAAGGGAGACCGTGGGCATCTATTCTTTGCTCAAATGATGGGATGCCAGGCTTTATCTCATCCCCTACGGATGCTTTGCTAACGATCAAAGCGCGTCTATGGCCTGGAGATCCAATTATTCAAAACTGCTCCCAGCTTCATGATGGAAAACCACTTTTTTCTGGGATCGGGCTTGAGGTTTCGACTAGGAGAAGGAACAAATTCGCTGGTCATATATCCAATGTTTTATTGAGAGATCTGGACGTCGATCTTACTGTCATAGTTACTCAAGCCCTGGGGTGAGCTGCCGCGGCTTCTTTGTGCTGTGGCTCTGTCTCACAAACTGTAGATTGTGTCCGAAATACATCAATATCAGGTCGATTATGTCATTCCACTGGGGCGTCGCCACGTCTCATCTATGAGCGGTTTAGCCTAGGGGATGGGGAGCGCCTGCCTGATGACTGTCATTGCATTCATACTATGCAGCTGATACAGCTTTCTTGTCCACGTCCTACGTGGCCGCCCAGGAAGATGAAAACATTTATCCTTCTCGAGTTGGCGTCAATCATAGAGGGGGTCGTCCTGGATTCGTCCGAGTGAGACCTTCCGATGGGAAGACTCTCGTGCTCCCAAATTATGCCGGTGAGAAGAACGATACACTGCAGGGCGAGTCTAGTATTTATATATAATACACAGGGAATCGCATGATGAACTCACTGGGCGACATACATATCACGCCAGTTGCTGGAATTGTTTTCCCCTCGTTTTCCACTGGATCAATCTTGTATCTTACTGGGAAAGCTGAGACCCTGTATGGCGCATCTGCGCGAGCAGTGATGCCAAATATGAATATCATCTCCAGCATCTACGTCACTGGATTTTCCTTTGTCGAAAACGCCATTCCGTTGAGGGAGACAGGGCCAGCGGAACGTAGCCCCTATAGCCCACCTGTCTGCTACTTAGCGGAAGAAAAGCCACCATCTGTATCATTCGCGGACATCACACTTAGCCTCATGAAAGACGCGAGTGCATGATGACACTCTCATCACCCTCACTTTCGAGTCATCACGACCTGTGGATATCCATCCAAGCCAAAACTGCGTGCTGGAGTTGACGGAGTTCCTGCGCAAACGCTCACACGAGCTGTTAGACTGGGAGGAAGATGAGAGTACAGTTAACGACGACTGTGTCCGTACTTGGACGGTCTCCACGCCTCCAACTCCAGATGCACCTTGCATCCTCTCTATCACAATGAGAGCGATCAAAGGCGGTCTTATCACTCCAATTTTATATCAGCTTGCTAGGAGTGTTGATCCGCAGCTGACTGGTGAACCCATTGATGTCGCAGACCTGAAGGTCTGCGCTCGACTGCGAGGTGTCGGAGGCGATCTTCCTGTCCCAGAGCCTTTAGCAGCATGCGACTGGTGGGCGACGGCTGCTGTGGATTGCTGGTGGAATTGGCCTCACGCCTTTCCTGAGCTTGACTCGTCATGTTACAAACCTCGCTGCTCGGGGATTCGGAGTCTGGGACGTGACGCTCGTCCTTTCAACGCGGGAGCCGGAAGTTATGCTCAGCTTGATTCAAGAAGCGTTTGTGAACATGTCATCCAGCAAAGTGGACGACCTCCAGTCACCCCCCGGCCTTACATTCTCCATTCATGTCTACTCCCCAAAGTTCCAGTTAGTCTGAGTCTTTTCCGCCGTTCGTCTCCCTAATCCCGCACGAAGGACGCCTTGACGACAGTGGAACTCTTTTTGGCAGTGTAGACGCAAAGTTTCGGGAGACGCATATATGCGGCCCGTTGCCTTTCGTTAGCAATGCTATGAAGTCACTCCAAGCTGCTGGAGTGGATCCAGAGCGCGTAAAGCGAGAGAGATTCACGTATTGATAAAGAGGCTGAGCAGATCAAGGCGTATAACGGGACGGTATTTACCTTTCAGTGGGGCTAAGAAATCTAGGGAGTCTTGTTTATGAATTGGCATTTTCAGAATGTCGACAGAATAGAATGAATATGGCCTAGACTGCGGTGCGGGGTACGGCACGAAGGAAGTGGCGGAATGCCGCCAAGATTCGTTGGGGGCATGGGAAATTTGGGATATCAAATACTGTATGAAATTGATTCATAGACCACTCGAGCCGGTGTTCCAGAGCTTGTGTAGAGCTTACTTCTGCCTATGGCATTCGAGTAACACTGATCAACTCGAATGAAATGATTTTCCCAGTGGTCAGACATTACTCGCCACGATCAACCGCAAGCACGTACGAAGACACAGGAAGTCGCCGCTCTGTGCAGGGTCTGCGACAGAAACCGTTCGACTGAATTAGACCGACCAACATGTACAACCCTATTCAAGTACGGGGTCCCAGTTTTCTATCGTGAGATGGATAATATTAGAATGCGGTGCAGCGCCGCCCATCGCGAGAGCGTGCGCCCATAATATTTAATAGTTGAAAATGAAATTACTTCTCATACGTGAAGCAGTAGTGGGAGGGGGCCTGCAACGTTCTCAAGATTTACAACATGTCAACTGAAGATTGCTTGGATAGTTCTACAAATCATGCTTAGATCGAAAGTTAATTTCTCCAGTTAATACAGATTCGAGCTCGATTCACAAGAAATTCCTGCACTGTTTCCGAGTCAGCGGGACGAATGATTGCGAACGAAACTTAAACCATACCTGCTCGAGTTGAGTGATTAGGGGGGTCTTGCACCAACACTCAAGGTACCCGGAGTGGTGGCCTTAACTGCCTCCAACTTATTCATTTCCTCCATCCAGTTCAGCATTCTTGGAGAAAGCAATTCGCCCTCCGGGATTGCTTTCAGATCTGCAAGCAGGGGGAACAAAAAGAAGTCCGCCCAGCTCAAGCTTGCTTCCGAACACATAGCCCTCGTCTGCCATTAGTTCTTCAATTTTACCAAGCAATCTCCTAAGATGCTCTACAGCTGGTTTAATTTGTTCGCGAATCGCAGAGTCTGTAGGTTGGCCTGCGTCGGTGGCAGCCACACGGGGTTTCACGACCCCTTTCTCAACAGCAGGGAAACCTGAAGCATGAGATCAATCTCATAGGCTCGATGTGTCTGACTAAAATTTCAAATTTACCATGTGCTCCGGCAAGACTCACAAACTCCCACATCTGTTCCTCGATGATGGCCTTCCCGTCACCCGGAGAAATATGCAAGCTGGGTTCTGGTGCAACCCTGTCAATGTAGCGCGCGATGGCCGCGCTCTCGCGCAACTTCAGGTTGACTGTCTTGCCATCAATTTGGTGGATGATCAGAGTGGGTAGAAACCCGAATGGATGGTTGTCATATGCTGTGTCCGAGTGTGGAACACATCTAACTTGAGTGAAGGGTATCTTCTTGTAAGTCAATCCGAGAGTGATAGATCGGGTGAAGGTGCTGAATGGCGTCCCAATGATAGTGTAGAGAGGTGCGGTCATGGTTGATGTTTAAGTGTTCGATGGCACTACTCAGCTGACTTTAATCATCCCGGTCAATAACGGCTACTTACTTGGTGTCCACTGGCAGAAGCTCGAATCGGAGTCTCGAACATGACAGGAAGTCCGATGATGGTGAGAACCTGGAGCTTAAGATACTATTCCCCACGTAGCGGACCGTAGCAGGGATTTTCCGTAAATCACGTGACCAACCATTACGTTCTCATGCCATTGCCAAAGAGTATGACTCACGAGTCACGGGACACAGCTAACGACTTGGAAGACAAATGTTGAATTCGTGTGTGTGCGAAGTAATGACGATTTGATGACAATTGCGGAGATCTTAATCTTTGTGGTTGAAACGCGGAGACGGGACTGGCCGACAACGAGGGACGTTAGTACACGTGTATCACATCTAATTATTCTAATGCCATCCCCTCACATCACCAAGACGGAGCTAGAGCCAGAACGTTTTTCTATAGTCTACAGAACTGTGTTGTGGTGGCCTCGGACTTATCCCCCTTTCTAAAGGCATCACACAGCGTCTTCAATTAAAACTAGCAGACACCCGTGACTTCGCCACTGAAAATAGTAAGCAAGTTAAAATGTTTGTCGAACCTTCGAGTGAGACCAACTGCGCCCTTAGTAAATAATAAGATGTTTGTTGAGTGTCAGTTAGTACATCATGATGTTAGTATCTGTTTCTGCATCTGTACACATTGATTGTCAGTAGTAATCGAAGCTGGTGAGGAGAGTGAGGCTAGTCAAACGTTCTCGGATACACGTGAGCGAGTGATCAAAATGGAATGTTTTTCGAGTGTGACCGAGCGATTTTATTGTACAAGTGTAGATGCGGCGGCCAAATACATGTCATCATCGTCACATATATAGGATAAGTCGGAAACGCAGACCAAATTGAGTAAGAAGTAGCACTGCAATGAAGAAAGAAGGCGCCTCGTATGTCACAGGTTACAACCCAAATCTACATTTAACCAATTTCAAATTCAACGAAGCAGCATTGTTTTTGCGACTCCATATTAGGAAGGTGTTGTAGTTCGCTGTGAAGATGGGTTAGTTGGAACTTGGAAGCAACTCAACCGGGGACCGTCAGCTTGCCTTTATGCGGCAATGACCTCAGAGTCACTGAGTTTGTCATATGGACACGGCGCCGGAACATTGTCATCCAATAAGAAGTACTGCTTGGACTCCCGCGATCCTTCCTCGCCGTAGTTCTTCAGCTCGGGGCTGACAGGGATGGGATCGTACTTGGAGAGGAGGGCACGAACTTTTGCAAGCGCACCCGCGCGCTTTGCATCAGTGCTGAAGAGAATGTCAAAAATCCACTTTGGCTGGAAGACCATGGTCAGGCCCGGCGCATAGCGCGTGCGCCTGACCTGGTGAGCAGGGGTTTGGATGACAGTGAAGAATTGTTCTCCTCCAAAGCAGAAGCACCATCTGTTCGTGTCAATGTCGCGGGGTATATTTGAAGGCCAGGGCTTTTCATCAAGCTTGGCAAGACCGTTGAGGAGTTCCCAGAACAGAGTATTGTATTCCTCTACTGTTCGTGAGTTGTTGTCGTTTTGTTTGGCAAGAAGAACGAGGGAGGTGTTGGGGCCAAGCTGGCGAGCTTGAGGGAGGTATGTGGAAAGTCCCTTGGCAAGAGTACGGATATGACGTGGGTCCGACAGGTCATCCGAGTCAATGAACAAATAGAGCTGGTCGTCTGATTTAAAGCCCTTTGTGGCATAGACGCAGGGGAAGATTAGTTCTTCATCGAGAAGAACTGCCTTATAGTCTTCATAGGCATTACGCTGCCACGTTCCTTGCGGAAATGCCGCAGTAACTTGCGCTCTGAAATGAATGAAATATTAGACTACGGCCTCAGAGGGGCGTGCGCGTCCGTACCTTGTCAAAGGATTACCTTGTTGGTCGCCTTGTTCACCGCCAAATGCAGCTCGAACGAAACCCTAATCGTTGATTGTCAGTTCATCTATAGACGGTGACCAAAGATGTCTGATACTGACAATGAGCGAGGATAGTGTATCACGAAGCGTCTTCGGTACATTTCGAGATTTGATCGAGGCAACATTGGCAAGAAGTGTAATCATAACGCCTCCAATGAGCGATGCAGCTAAAGCGTAGATGTCGAACATGATTGAAATTGGAGTGTTGAAAGTTGAAGTGCTGGAAGTTGGAGTGCTGAGGAATGTCTGGTAATGTTGGTAGAGATTTTATAGGTCTCAATACCTAACTCTGACGAGACTAAAAAAAATTGCGTAATCAAACGATACTGATTTTGTGTCCAACTGAAATGCATCATCACAAGCCAAGGTCAAATGATTGCGTTGTGAAACAGGCTGCGGGCGCGGCCAGGCCAGGCCTCGGGCGGCGTCGCACCAACCATTCATTCGGCGTGCTTCCCATACAACGAGACATACTGCAATTGGTGAACTGCTGGCGTCTGAGATTGTGGTATTTTGGTAACATACTTCGTTCCAGCAGTTCATACATGATTTCGCTATTTGGAGGTCGAGCCAAGACTCGGAGGAGCTGCTGACCACATGCGCCACGCCAGAAACAACCTAAAACGAAACAGACCACACCGTTCACGGCGTGCCATCGAGATCCCTCAAAACAAGCTAACACTGATCACAACTGCAAACCAGAAATACGCCTAGTAATTCCCTGAGAAAAGCAGCCCAGATTCAACGATTTGAACAGAATGCACGTTGGCTCACCGGATGCAATAAACAAACAAGAATTTCCGGCCCGCGCATGAGTCGATGCAAATAGAACAGATAGACGTTATGGGACGGTGCCTTGACCGAGGCCATAGTAATCAGGGAAACGTAGCTTCGTGGCGTATTGAAGTTATGGCGTAGCTAGTGGTGCCAGCGCAGGTTCATTCCGGACCTTTAGTGTTTTTGCCATCACCACCTCCTTCCTGGTTTGTAGAAGAACATCGCCAAATGGTAGCCTGGAATAATCCCTGCAATCTGCATGCACGGAAATATCAATAATGTCAATCGCAGCAAATTTTGAATCATCAGTTTGCCTCAGACTGTCGACGAAGATCGGAAATTCCGGGTCCCTACATTCGTGGCAGCGCCCGCTACCTCGAGTCCCGATTCACTATTGCATGTGTTGCAGTTCCAAAAGAGCTCCATATGGCAAAGCGCAAGCTTGATTTTCAGTGTAATTAGGATTTTGTATGGAGAA
The DNA here is from genome assembly GCF_016647625.1 of Suillus subalutaceus. Lineage (NCBI taxonomy): Eukaryota > Fungi > Basidiomycota > Agaricomycetes > Boletales > Suillaceae > Suillus > Suillus subalutaceus. The sequence continues at coordinate 145,946 of NW_024540362.1, read as the reverse complement.
GGCTTGGGGTTGAGCTTGAGAACCGGGTGCCATGAGGCGTGTGGTAGACCATCAAATTACAAATCAACATCTAGGTACCGCCAAAAGTTAAACAAAATATTATTGTTCCGCAATCAAAAGTGGTTAGCATACAAGGCTTGATGCATGATATGGTTAGCCTATTTGACGGAATATTTTAGTCTCAAGCCTCGCACACACACGCTCAGGTTCAACGGAGACACTCAGGCCTGAATTCCTCCTCGAAGTTCCGCTACTGGGTGCGTTAGCAAATTACGGTGGCCATCGGACTTTCCTTTCTTTTGCTGTTGAAACCAGAAAGGTTGAGCTACTAATCTGCACTCGCGCCTAGTCACACGAAACTCGGATTCCAGAGCTCGACGTGTCAAACAGATAACACAGCAAGCTAAGCTCAAGAACACATTAACGCCATAGCATTTACTTTCATTCCGGAAGGAGGAGCCCCGTACTTGAAATCTGAAGATCTGACGTCCCAAATCCTCATATCCGGCACCTGCTGCGGCACGTCTCCTTTGCCTTCGCGCACTTTCTTGTACCATCTTACGCGACCCTTTTTTTATTTTTTATTTTTTTAAATCCGATTTTTTGTCTTTGAGAGTGTAACTCTATGTAAGACAGTACTATCTAGTCTTGGGGGCTTGCGCGACCCTTGGACTCTTGCACATGTCTTGTCATGCGGGGGTGCCAGCGGTGCACTCTCACCCTCCCGCATGCTCTTGACACATCCATTGTACCTTTCCGTGTGTCCATTGATACTGCACCCTCTGATATGTTTGAGACCAGTGTGACGTATACCACGCACAAGTCGAGTGGGGCCACCACATGCTCTCCTCTCTTGGACGTGATCAAAGTTGTTACGCGAGTTTATTCTCTCCCATCATGTCTCCTCTCGCACGTTGTGAGACACTCCCACCCCGCACTTTTTTCCAGTTACCTCCTAATTTTACGCAGTACTTTCGCACACCCTCTTTGCTTGTCCATCCCTCTGACTTCCTAGGCGCCATCGCATACTCACATACCCGTTCTATTTTCTTGTGCTTACCGTTGTTCAATTCAAAATGCATCTGGTTATTGATAGATAATGCTCATGACAAAGCATCCAATCTTGTTCTATTTCCAATTGTGCTTACCGTTCAATTCAATGCATCTGGTTATTGATAGATAAGACACATGACAAACCATCCAATCTTGTCATGCATGTATGACCAATGTGTGACTTTGTCAAAGGACACAAACTAGCTCCGCGCGAGATCGCACAACGACCTAAGCATAAGAGTCTTAGAAATCAGCATAACCACATCGAGCCTGGACAGCTTAACGGACCACATACGCCAAACATACGCCTGCTACCGTTACTCGTGCTATTTTTACCGATAAAAGTACCGACACACGCCATACATACGCCATTGTGCCGCATTGTGCTTACTGTATCAGATAGCGCACAAACTGCGCAGGCATCTCACCAACATCTCACGCCCCTTTCTTCCTCCTGTTCTTTGAGAGCCCTACTGGAGATATGGCAGAGCCAAAGGTTTGGTTCAGTGGGTGAAAGCGAATTCATTGGACTCGCCATAAATACTGATATCTCACATCTAGTTACTGGTGCATCGTCGGGGTTCGGGAGATCGATGACTGAGCTTTTGCTCAACAAGGGCGATAAAGTCATAGCGACTCTTCGCCATCTTGATGCTCTATCAGATTTATCAGCACAATTCCCATCCCAGCTCTTAGTCATTCAGCTCGACGTGACGAACAGCGCGGAAGTATCAGCTGCGTTTGCAAGAGCAAAAGAAGCATTTGGAAGGATTGATGTCGTGTTTAATAATGCAGGTCAATGTGTAGCAGGAGAGTTAGAGTCCGTGAGCGAAGAAGAGGCCCGTCAGATGTTCGAAGTAAATTTCTGGGGTGCTATGCATGTGAGCAAGGAGGCGGTGAAGTTCTTCCGAGAAGTGAACAAGCCAATTGGTGGGAGATTGTTTGCAGGTCTCGTCAAGGTTGGGATTGGTAGGCGGCCCTGCAACCGCCTTCTACAGTGCATCGTGAGTGTTCTAAATCATGTGGCATATGTATTTAAGTCATAGCATCGCGACAGAAAATTTGGCAGGTGTGATCAATTTTTGAGAGTGGAGATGCTTACCAAATTATCTAGCTCTGGAAGGCCTGAGCGAGTCCTTGGCAAATGAAACTTGATCCTGCGTGGAACATAAAGGTAATTCTAGGATGCTTGACGTTAAAAGACTCGCCAACCTTTCGTTTCCCCCAAGGTCCCATAATTGAGCCAGGTCCATTCCGTACCAGAATATTCAAGGAGAACCAACGCCTGTCTCCCCAGCACCTGCGTACGCCAATCCTGACTTGCCCGGTTCCAAGGTTCGGCAATTCATGGCGTCGGGCAATATCGATGGAGATGCAGACAAGGCAGTGGTGGCCATTGAAAAGTTGACCCACCTTGATGATGTTCCTATGCGCCTGCCACTGCACAGAAAAGTCGTTGGTTCAACGAGGGATAAATCAACAGCCTGACTGAGGACGTGAATAAATTTGAAAGTTGGTCTGAAGATCTTTACCATTAAAATCCATGTAATGTAGTCAGTAGTCTTGCTACTCGTTCGAATGCGTTTCGTACACATTTATGCAACAATTTCTCGATTTTCCCTGTGTAGAGACTGCTGCCTTTCACTTTCAAAGAATGATCACATTATGTAAGTCGTTCGTCTTCGAAACCAGACGTTTAGGATTCCAGATAAAAACACCGATGCGTCCAGAAAGCGGGATTTGCCTGGCCGGCCGGATGCAGACTCGGTGACAAAGTCAAGGTCTAGGCGTTACTCGGAAAGTGCCGGGAAATCTGTCAAGCTGATAGTATCACCCGCCGACCGCGTCAACATTTCAACAACCATCCCGCCTGCCTGCAGCTGGTGCATCAGAATCTTTACTCTATCTCCCTGATCCCTGCGAGTTCCTCAAAAACTAACCCGCCCGCCAACACCATCATGGTGCCGTTCAATGTCTGCAGCTCCCAGTCGGCACCCTCCAGGTGACTAGAACCGCGACGGCAAGCTGACAGGGACGACGTGAATCACGAGATTGGCGTAAAAATGGCTGACATGCATGGCGGGATGCGCGACGGACCGTGGCTGATGTAGACGGCAGGGTAGTCGCGATGGTGTAAGACAACAAACATTAGCACGGTCAGACCTTTGAAGGAGGCTGACCGCTAACATGTGAAAGGCGAATCAGAATTCGATTCTTGTTTTCATTCCGGGCGGAGTCCGTAGTAGGAAGGAGCGACTATCTTCCTTTGATAGGTCTAACTAGGGGAGACTACGCGGGTTCTGTACAACTGGGACGTCGGAATATGTTTTGATACTAATTTCACAACATCGCTTTGGAGTTACTCTTTTGCAGGGGAAGACGAAAATGCTCCGGGAGCCACAGTCCAGTGTGAATTCCCCGGCTAGCTCTGCGCCTGTGTTTTTGAATAATACTGGCCGACTCGGAGTCGAGCATCATACGCATGGAGCAGGTTGGAATTTGTTTCACCAGACCTTGATGGATCATCGACCATCGTGTCTATTGGTGTTCAAGACGATCGGCCTAGCGTGAATATGATAGGACTTTGGGACATTATAACATGGCACTCGCGTATACGGGATGTAGTGATCTGGTTGCAATTTAGTCCGATGGATCTCGGTAGGTTTGATTTGACGCCCCTCATGAAGTTCGAAAGTATCACGGTCAAACACTAGTTCATCATTCCACACCGAAGCTCCTGCGCGACATATATCCGACAGATTGATTCCATTGATCCGAAGATAGTGACCATTGTATAAATTTGTAAAAGTAACCATGCTCTCAATGCAGTCGTGCCCGCGAGTCCGTCAAAACTTGACTTTGTATGTATGAAGGAGAGTTAAATAGGTCTTTAAAGATGGTAAGTCCATTATTCTGTGGTTCTGTATCTAAAGCGTGACATTCACTCCCTTCGCAATGGCTTCACCTAGGGTCGCATTCACATGATAAAAGATTTTGCACTGCTCGGTGCGGATGGTCGAGTCGTTGGCCTGACCAAGATGCCAGATGACATTGTAAATCAAGTGGTTTTGATCACGTTCAGATAGACCATTCCACTATCATGGTTCGATCAGCGATTCAAAGGCAAACTGTGCATAGTGCTATTCGCTACGCACGAAAATCCTGGGAAGATCGAAATCTGCCTCGGTGGGTGTGCTGAGGTACTTGACGGCACCGCCAGTCCAAATGGTGTGATTGTCGTCATTATAGGGCCGAGGAGCAAGCGAAAGAAAATCTTGCTGCGACCAAAAGTTTGGGCGCTTTCCCTGGTTGTTGAAGTTCATGGCACCATCACGCAAGAAGTTCGCTGGATAAAGTCGATTTAGCATCACACAGTGCGATGGAGCAAAGTTACGAACCGACGGGATTGAGAGGGGCAGTTGATCTGTCATTCACAGCTTTAGGCACTGCCAGACTGGGTCACACGATGCTACTTACTGGGAGTTGTTTTGCTGTTAATTCCAGTGCGGTATCGCTGGGCATCTGGACGAATGAAGTTAAGTAGAAAGTCTCAAAATTATGTCAGAAAGCAAGAACTTACCACCATAAGCGAACAATCGCGCTTGCAGTGTGGGATCCTCGCTAGGCTCGAGACCATAAGGCTAGGTGAAAATCAGCCTTGTTAGTTCCCGGACATTTGGAAAACAAACCATGTTGGCGGGGGTCAAAACCAATTTGCTCGACTTCTGCGAAATGATTAGTCCTAATGAAAAAGGTTAGTTGTGGTGCATGAACACCGAAAGCCACAAATCCGTACGGGTTCTGAACAAGGGTAATCCGGCCAATTTCTTGCAGAGGTACATCTTCTACGAGCCACTCTAGAGATATAAATGTGAGCGTCAAGAATATAATTTGAGGACAGTAAAACGTGCCTTTGGTCAGGTCGAAAATGTTGTCTGAGAGAAAGTGTTAGTGTCAGCCTGAATAAACCAAACAAGACCAGGCATCAGACATTTATAATTCTCGGCTTGTTGAGGTGTCATAGTTTGCCAGTAGATTGTCCAGCTGGGGTAATTTCCAGCTGCAATGGCGTCATAAAGATCCTGGACGCCAAAGTCGGGGTTCACGCCAGCTTGCACGATGGCCTCGCTATTAGTATTGTTCCTGATGCCTTGATCCGATATTGCGGAAATTCTGGATCGCGTCAACGGTCAAGAAACCATGCACATCAGCAACCACCTACTTGATATAAACCCACGTGTCATTTCCCTTCACGGCGCGGAATGTGTTGCCACTGTAGCCATTCATATGCCTAGGAATTGGTGAGTAAAGGGGAGGCATACTTCATAAGATGCATACCTGAAACCATAAGGGGTCCCGAGGTCAGTCATGGTACGCATGACCTGTTACATGTTGATGTCAGAAAATATAACTACTTGATTGGTAAAGTTTTGTAGGAAGGTACCTGGTAAATTGATTCATTGTTCGAGGAAAGGTAATCTAAAAAAATGTAAAGCCTGCACATCGGAGTGGCTGATTTGTCGCTCACCCCAAAAATTCTGATGGGGTGTACAGTGCGAGTGTGAGTGAAGTGCTAATGATATCATAAGGAAAACGTACATTGTGATCCAAAAGGTTTGTCTGAGGATTACGTTTCTGAGAATGAATGAAGTCTGCATACATATTCAATATGGCAAGCCATGGAGGGATCCGTCACACTAACGAGGGAATTTTGCTGGATCACGAAGCCAGAAAACAGGGTGGTTTAAGAAGGGCTTTGTGGCATATTAGCTTCAGGAAGCACTCATACATGATGACGCTTACCCAGTCCAAGATTCCGTCTTCTGTGCGCAATCTAAGTTCAAAAACAACACAATGAGCACGTAGCGGCAATACTAAAATAGGTCATGCACTTAAAGGCAAGCCCTCGCAGGTCTCGAACAGTATCTGCATTGCCCAAATTACCGGCAATTGTAGAGAATCGGGCAGTAACTGGGGTACGCTTGCCAACCTCCGAGAAGACTGTCGCCATCGAGTAGTTTGCAGCTACAGGTGTGGTTACTTCAAACCAACCATGGGCACCACCGCCTTTTGCATGGACGGTGCGCTCAGGCTTTGCAAAGAGCTCATTAGCAGTGGCATCGCGGAGAATCCTGCGCGTCTTACCACTCTCTCACGGACAAAATGAGCCAGTGATTCGATCTGATATATATATTAGGAAAGATCGACGCTATTCCAAGGAGATTCCTTGCCAGGTTGGTGGACGAAATCAGAATAGGGCCAGTCGTTCCCAGTCTGTCAGACATGTACGGGTTGGGATATCTGCACATAACATGCTTGTTATTTGTGAAGTACGGTTGGAGAGTAGCTAACTTACGCCTCTCCCCCAGACAGGGTGTAGTCGAGTTGAGTAGAAAGATCATTGATAATCGAATCTTGCTCATTCGGACCTTGATAGATGTCGAAGTAAGGCTGACTTGCGTCACGCTTGGCTTGCTCAGCGTGCGCAACGACGGTCGCAGCTCCTGAGAATAAAAGTGCAGCAAAGCCAGAGAAGTACATCCTAGAAGAGCTGGGTCACGAGAATTATAGCTCTTCACATTACTTATACGCAAAACTCTCCACCTTGACTAGGACACCGGTGACATGCAGGCTCAGCACATCAGCTTAAGCGACAAGAAAAGTTGTACATTAGAGCGACAGCCCTGAGATGGTGAGAAACTGTCGCTGACATGAGTTAAAAAATTGAACTTAGGCAATCAAGAAACGGCCTTTGTTTTCTCCGCACAGCTGTGACCACTGACGAAGACACATGGGTCTGAATCGGCGCCGCCTCCGTGGTGACCATTCATCATGTTTAAGATGCCGACAACTTTTGACGGTGAGAGTGTTACTTCAAGGGAAAGTCACAGACTTTAAGCGCTGTATAGCAGCCGCCCCCTTGGGAATGAGGCTCATAAAACTGCAATGTTTCATACACTGAGTCCGAGGATTGTTTGCATTGCTGTCCTGTCGTGGGACACGGGGGTCCCGGGGAGGATGACTAAGCGAGCGTCCCGAGACACGGCAGCAGTGTGATGACCCCGGATACAGTGTGCGGGGCAATATGCTACCTGCGAAGCATATGCCGGGAAATTAATGCCTCGGGTGAGCAGAAAATTTTAACTTCGGCTGCCATAAAATGCTGTATGTCCCATGAGGACGAAAAAATCGAGCCTAACTCTGGCACACGCTGCCCGCCTGAGCTCCTGCCAAAAACGCGTATCCCAGAGCGAGCTGAAGTGGGGATTCTTGCCTGGGACACGTTGGTTTCGCCGTGGACCCAGCACCGGATGTGAGAAGTGCGAAATGTCGTGATTTTGTAGTCCGTCATCTACTCATTACCTCTGCAGTAGCTCAGAAACTCGAATTTTGCAGCTGAAAAAAATATCCCTTGTATGGCCATGGCACAGTATACCACGCATTCCAACAACGTATCCAGAATTTTACGCCACAAAAACGGTGCAGAAAACTATCTATGCTTCGAACGCGCCCCCTCGCCCGTTTCGTCTTCAACAGTCACGTGAACCGGGCCGGCCCCGTTACCTCTACAGAACGATGTACATAAAGGTTCCTTTCGAATCGCATACCGCACACCCACTGGATGCACTTACAGTCTAGATTCGAATCAGCGCCGGTGTGCACAACGGCGGGATTGTGCATATTTTGTGTCCACCGACCGCCAGTGTTTCCGAGAATCATGACTCGGAAGTTCATAGTACATAGAAGACAATATAGACAAACACCATTGCAATCAAAAACTCGATGAACGTTGAAATAAAGCTATGGGCTGACACGGGTTCGATTCCAGTCCCGGTCACACAAGTCGAACTTTCACCTGAGCGAGCTCTCAGATCGCCCTCCGATTGATCGCTCATCCGGTTCTGTCCTATATTCCTTGAGTGTCAGTTGCACTTAGTGAGCTGCATGCGACATACCATTCCTGTAGCATCTTCCCGCTGAGAGGACTGTTTAATCGGCTAAATGACACCCTCTCTCTGGTGAAAGACTCGACTTACCGAACCTGGCCCGGATGACCTGTCCGTGATTCTGCTTGCAATATCTGCTCCAAGTTGTGATCTGGTAGTGGAATCTTCGTTGAGATTGAAGATGTCTCTCAATATCTGTTCCAGTTCCTCATCATCAACATCAGCATGGGTCAGGCCACGACGCTCATTTGCCACTGCACTCGTCATTGCACGTTCGCGAGCCTGATGTATAGCGAGGACAGTGAGTAGCCCGACCTTCTCACCCTCCTCAATCGACATCTGACCCTCCCGCGTGCAAAGGTGCTTGTACTCAGGCAAAAGCAGCGATCTATCGATGTCGTACTTGTTATAAATGGCAATCTTTTCCACGGGGTCCATCTTGAGATTCTGGAGCTGTTCGATAGCCAGCTTCCTCATCTCAAGAAATTGCCACCTCGTGGAGAGCTCGAGTATGGCGAGCCAGTTGTCTGACGATCTCCTGTCCAGTCTGTACTTCCTGTAACCCGAAGTCAAGGATGATATCGGTGGGTGACCTAACTGAGAACTTACGGACTGTACCAGACCCAGAGGAGTGTCGCGAAATCATTACTAGTTGCGTCCATCGACCCGAACCGCGCTGTCATCAGATGTTCCATCCTGGGGAGCTTGTGCAAGTTCCTGGATGAAAACCTGAGACTCACGCTCGAAGAAGAACCTGTGAACGCGAAAGAATGTATTTTCAACCTGCGCACAAGTGGCGGTTAGCGCACGCCTGATACATCCAGGACATCACAGCGTACGAGAAAGGTAATGTTACCGTCTCGGAAATAAAAATTCTGGATGTTGCTGAACGTGCGAAACGCCGTTCTGAGAGTCGGCCTCCATGACAGTATGGGCTCAGACGATTGGTGGTAAGCAGTGGTAAGGGGTTGGAATCTGGAAAGGCTGTCAGATATGACCTCAGTTATATGTACGAGTCCGGTGCTTCAGGACCAAAATACTCCCTCTGATTGCTCAAGAATAACACGTTCAATCGCAGGCACAGTGGCGCAATCCTAGTATTTAGAAGCGTCAGTCGATCAGGTGAGGTAGGAACTGTGGGAAGCCACCGGGGATCGAAGTCTCCATTGAGCATGACTCAACGACGATACAGCCCCCTTCCATATTCAGTGCGCATAACGCCTACAAAGAGAACCTTTTTTATCAAAAGATAACGCACATCAGACACAGGATGAACACGTGATCCTAGGATCTCACAGGACGCACTGCAGTTGTAGGTCCAGCTTCCCGGAGTATCATTCAGTGGTTCTGTGGGTGACGTGTACCGAACTAGAGCAACTGCCTTGAAAGGATGTGTTGATCGCTCGCGTCCAATTGCCAGATGGATTCGAGTCAGCAATATCGCGTTCTAAGACGAATACGGGTGATGTGCTTACCTGGCGCACCATTGTATAAGACTTCCTGATCCCATCATGACGCGTGTTGCTACGTGAAATGGTGCACCTTACCATCGAATATATAACAGTCCAGTGACAGCGACACACCTCCACACGTACGATGCTGATGAAAGATACAGCATGGCTACTCTGAAGACATGGCCAAAACGGTCAGAATCCCGTGAGGGTCGTAAAGTAAATCTATCTGAATATCATGTAGAAAAAAACCCATTGTAGAGCGGTTCCTTCTGTCTATACATATAATATAGCGACACTTAGATAACGTACATACCTTCGCGAATCTCGACGAGATCCACCACGTGCTGACATACTGACTCCTTCCCGTTTTCTCTGCATATCGCGTTGGACGTGGTTGTGTGGAGAAAGTCAACGAGAATATGTGGCAAGGGGTCCCTGAACACTGATCAGTGATCATAGATCCATCTTTTGCTCTGGTATCAGAGACTTACAAGTAACACCCTGAGCCCGAAGTGTGCCGAGTAACGCACGCCTTATGATCGCGCCCGGGCCGGTCCCATCATTTACACCTGCTTCGCCTGGTTTACATTCACATGACCATTCGACTCAGCCGTGCCGAATCCCGATGCTCGAAAAGCACACATGCCGAGTCGCAAATGCATGCGCAGTCAAAATAACAATAAACACTTGGACTACTGATGACATTGCTATTGTCATTGTGGGAATGATGATCCGTTGGGGCATATCAGGTGTTCCGAGGAATGGCCGGCATTGAAGTCAAGTGCCGGTTTTACAGGGTACCGATGCGCCTGTCTAGACCGTCAGTGCAAAAATTAGTTTCCCTAGTGCAACCATGCCTGCTAGTAAAAAAATGCTCGACACCCAGTGCCCACATACACACCTGGCCACCGTGGTACGCTTCCGTCCCGAATGTTGAGCGAGAATTGACGCGGCTACTACATGCGTCAGAAAGCGGCCCGGCGCTCTCCTCAGCTTACATCGTAGATCAGCACGAAACTGGTGAGACTCAGCAATCAGAGGGTATGGGTTCATGTCAACCTCACAAAGGATCAGCAGGCGAACTTACCCAATATTAATCAGATAATCATTGCACATCACCTTCATTCCAGACTTTTCATCGTCCTCGCTAGTGAACCATCTTTATCAACTGCTACGACAAATGACACTCCTGCCACTACACCCATTCAATCCATTTCACCCAGCTGGAATGTTGTTCGAAGAATCCTGCCTGAATGCGTCTTTTGATCGATATAAGAGTTTGTGTTGTGACCTTTTGCTTCAATGGATTCGGAGATATACTACATCTTGATTGACAACAGGCATTCAGCTTATTGGGTATCTTGGGTGGTTTCAGATTGTATGCCATACGGTTGAGAGCACCAGAAACTTGGTAACAAGTCTAACATTGACAAGGCGTTCGGCATGAGGCTATGTGAAAATTTTTATTGACGCCGCCTGCGACGCGGCGCCGTCAGAAATCCTTCCATTCACTATATGAATATTAATGTCCATCTGCCCTGGAGTGCTACATTCACTTCTCACTATGCGATTTACAGTGCTTGTCCTCTGCGTTCGTACTACTCGGGAATGTAGTTTGCACCTTGTGTTTATCATGTATTGCCTCTAATCATTGATTCAATATTGGTTTTCAGACGCAGCGCGAAATATTGTCTCACTGTGTTAAGCCTCGACCCCACCTTGTCAAGTCCGATGCAGCCTTTATACTCTGTACTACCATGTCAACCATCACTCATACCACGACAAGTTCTCCCCAACATGGCATCTTCGCAGCCTCCGTACTAATGTCAACCTCCACACTTACCTATGCCGCGTCAAACCTTATCCATGCCGCGTCAAAACCCACCCTGCACGTCAGGACTTCAACCGTCAGTGCAACTATAACTCGGCCGCCACGGTCACTTTAAGTGAGCAATCCTTCCATGACTCTTTGCTTACCTCTCTGACACTATAGCTAAAACATAGATACTCCGCACATTGCAATGACTTCTCTCACACATAGAACTGGTATCACTGCGCACCTCGCCTCGAATACTCCATCCCTCCCTTGACTTATGAGACACTCACGGGAGCTATTTTATCTCGGCACAGGCGAAATATCTATGCAACCGAAGTGTCAGTCCTTCTACAGTCTAAGCAAATCAACGCCGCGGTCCAAAACCCTGCAACTACACAGAGTATAGAATACGAGCAGGTGGCAACATTGAAGACAGGCAGTAATTCCAAGAACACAGCACCATCACAACGTTCTCGCGCAAAAAAAAAACAGCGGATCTTATTATCAGTGTTGGAAACTGAAAGCTTCCATCTCCGCTTTTCTCAATGTGCCCATTTCTTGTTTCTGCACTAGTTTCAACACTGCAGTAGTATCACTCCGGCATCCTGTGCCAATAATAATTAATGTTTGATCCCGCTCTACCCATTTTGCATAACTCTGACCTTGCATGCAATGCGCCATCTCAATCATAGTTCTCCCGCTCTCTGCTTGTACAGACAAGCCAACTTGTCACATGACACCTAAGCGGCCGGGCCGATGAGGTGGAGTGGGGTTGGAATTAATGATGACGTCTTCTCATTTTCAAACCGTCTGTATTGCATTTCCATCCTCTTATATCTCATAATGAGTTCTCTCAATGGCTGGCACAAAGGTGAACGTGCCATTCAGGAGAAACTCGGATTTCAGGGAGCTGTATCCCAGTCTTGGACTCAGATCGAAGGAGAAATGCCTGAGCAGCACCGGATTTTCTACTCCACACGTCTCCCATTTATTCCTGTCACCACTCTTGATTCTATGGGTCGTCCTTGGTCTTCAATACTTGCAGGTCCACATGGAGAGATTGGGTGGGTTTCCAGCGAGACGTACGACCAATTGTCTATGCGGGTGGAGGTCTGGGACGGCGATCCGCTCAAGGCGAATGCGGACTATCACGCTGGTACTACGGATGGATCTCAGAGGGAGATGCTCATTGCTGGTATTGGTGTAGAGTTCTCAACTAGGCGCAGGAACAAGTTTGCAGGGTCGGTTAAGGCTATTGAAAAGCAAGGGGAATATTAGATATCTGCGCGACTGTCAACGAAGCCATTGGGTACGTCTACATTCTTTTGAACTTGCTTTATCTAGTGATAAGCTGGCTGTCCGCAGAAATTGCCCGAAATACATCACGATCCGCAATCTTGTTCCATTTTCACACACGAAAACCTCGAGTCATTCATCAAGAGATCAACATCCCCCCGACTGACCGTCTTCCTTCAGATCTCATCACATTCATCCTTTCATCCGACACCGTATTCCTAGGTTCATCATATTCGGCCTCTGAGGAAGATGCACCGAGGTTTCCATCTCACCTCGGCATGAATCATCGGGGCGGGAGGCCTGGGTTTGTTCGTGTACGCAACGATGGGCCGTACTCTCGTCTTGCCTGATTATTCAGGTAAACACTGTTGTATCCGCATACTTAAATTGATTACGAATCCCCTATCAATACTTAGGCAATCGATTGATGACATCTCTCGGAAATATAGAAGCCACAGCTCTTGCTTCTTTGACATTCCCATCGTTCACCGACGGATCGCTCTTATATGTTACCGGAATTGCCCATAACCTTTTTGGCGCTCCCGCTCAAGCAATTATGCCTTCGCACAATGCTCTCAGCACGATTGAAATAACAGGTTATATCTTTATCGAGGACGCATTGCCTGTCCGTCAACGTGAAGGGGCAGAGCCGCAGAGGAGTCCGTACGCACCCCCTGTGAAGCTTCTCAAAGAAGAACAAGCTTCTTCAACGTACTTCAGCAGCGAAGACGCGATACATGCGACGCTTTCCCGCATCCAGCTTCATTCCTCCGATATCGCCACATTCGCATTTGAATCTCCTCACAAGCTTAATATTATCCCAGGCCAAGCCGCCATCCTTGATTTCACCTCTTTCCTCGGTGCATCGCCATACAGGCACATGGCAGCCGAAAACCCAAATTCGGTGAACGACGATCGTATAAGGACGTGGACTATTTCGTGGTGCAGCTCGTGGAAATCGGTTGCGGATGGGGTAGGCACGACATTTTCCTTGACAATGCGCCTGAAGCCTGGTGGTGCCATTACTGGGGCACTATTTGACATTGCCAACAAACTCTCAGCGGTCCGCCCAGAGTTGCTTGAGGACTCACGTCCGCTTGGACTGGGCGTTACGCTGGTCGGAATAGGAGGGGACTTCGTCCTCGAGCCCACAGACCCTCACGAGGGCCCTGAAATCGCGATTACACGCGAGGAAGAACAGATTTCTGTCCGAAAAAATGCTCCAAGGAAGCTCCTTTGGATAGCGGGCGGGATTGGAATAACACCTTTCCTCGCTATGCTCTGTGACATTCCCTCACACTTCGCCGAGTACGAAATCACCCTTTTGTTGTCTACTCGCGAGCCAGATGTGATGCTCTCTCTTCTTTCCAATGCAATCGAAGCCGCTGCCACGAAGTCAAACTAGTCGTTCATGTCTTCTCGCACACTGAACAATTCAAGAGCTCCTTACCTACTTCCGTATCGCTTCATCGACATTCTGGACGGATCACTTCCTCGTTTGCCTCCGACTTCAAAGCTGAATGTGTGTATGGTTTGCGGCCCAGAAATATTCGAGCGAGAGGGTTATCCAGGGCGTGGCTGGGAAGGTGAGAAAGGAGGGGTTTGCATACTGAAGTATGCCAAGGTTAGGCGTGTTGTCTCTTGACTTTCTTTCAGAATACTATGGGGAAGTTCTCCGAGGTCTTAGTAACCGCACGGCTGTATACATGTTTAGTCAGCACAACCACATTACTTGCTCCTCGGTCACACGTCAGAGGCTAATCCAGGTTTGGGTATACGATCGTGTTCAAGTGATAGCGCCTGTGCTACATCTGACCGCTGGCTAGGTGGGCAAAGATAGTAAAAACAAGGTGGCTGAAAGTACGTAAGGGACTTGGTGATGAATCTGATGATACTAGATAGTCCCACCTGTCCGTGTGTCCCAAGAGTTCGCGCATCGACTCTAACACACGCAATATTGCACGGAATCCTTATGTATGTTGCATTTAGGTTCACCCCCAGCATGATGCACAGTCCCATGTTTTTTGTTTGAAGCAAATCGAAGTAGATCTCGTCCCATGGACAACTTAGAGCCAGTTCGGCAACGAGATGTTGGACCAACATTTGGCTGAACTCCTGTGAGACGTTCTCGACTTGGAATTCGCCGAAGGTCGGAACTTGAATGGTATGGTCGCATTTGGACTAACCCTAGACTAGGGCACATGCGCTGTTATCTAGTAGGCAGGATATGATATAGCAACAGCCCTCCGGGCATTCCAGGACCCTTTCCATTTATCATTCTCGATACATTGTCTCGTGCGGTCCATCATTTGCATCTGCATAATGATATATCAGACTGACTAGTATTGCTATTGACTGTGCATCCATTTCTTGCCGTTATCCCATTGCTTTTGGGTCTCTCAAGCTGACAATGCACTGCACTATGATCCCTATGTCTTCACATGTAGTGATTGTCTCCCCCAACGTCTGTGTTGGCTTCAACTTGGCGCGAATTCCCAGCACAGCACTTCATCATCCAGTGCTTCTGACTAAAAAAAAAAACCAAATGAGTGATCATGCGGTGATGTAGTCCACCACGAACAGACATGAGAGAAATCACCTAGCAGCCTTCAAAAGTTTACAAACGAGTAGATTCAGTATGGAAACCGGATTTACAGATGTGTACGCGCAACAGATCTCATACATAATCCTTGCGATATGAAGTTCCAGGACCCTATAAGGGTACTGGTCTGGGTGCACAATTGTGGAACACCGATCATACCGGACCCTTTATCTTTTGTTTGTTGTTCTTTGTGTGTTTTGTGGCTTTACTCGTCCCGGTCACAGACTTCACAACCTTTCATGGCTACCAGTTCATCTTCAACTTATATTCTGCTGTCGCTTCCTTAGTTCCTCCTGCAGTCCTTGTTGTGTCGGACCAAGAACTTCCAGATGATGGAAGTTCTGTTGTGTCAACGTGCATTTTTATGCAAGTATTTTGGGTACTTTGGGATCCATTCGGTACACTGTCTTTTTTCCCTCCCCTTTTCTTTCTCGCTTGGTTGCCCTCGATGCTTGTCATGGCTACCAGTACTTTCCTCTTCTTTCTCATTCTTTTTATGATGCCTTGGCTCATCCTGTCGCTGCGGTGGTCTCCGATCAAGAATTTTTGAACAACAGATTCTTGGTCATCTCAACATGCATTTTATGCAGGTATTTCAGGGTCACTCAAGTTGGTTTGCGAATCAGTTTCTGTCAGGCAATTAATTGCCAGTTACGTTGTCCTGCATGATTTGGGAATCATGCATGGACATGACTACTAGGTATCCCCCTAAAAGACAAAAGTCTGTTAGCTTAGTCCTCAGACTAGTCAACCCATACCTTGGTATCAAACCTTGGTCCAATAGTTTCAGTTTTCCCTCAGCAATTCATGAATCCACCATGTTTTGAAGAAAAGTCATATGTGAGATGGGAATCACATAATGACCTAGTTGATATGAGAAGCAAAATGAAGGTTAATGTATTGCCTTTCATTTGGCTTATTCACTTTGGCTAGAGAAACCCATAGAGAAAAGTTCAAAGCCTAACAAAAACCTATCTAAAAAGCCCGCGTATTGTGTACTATTATTTGTTCCATTATTTCTGAGTTGTTTTCTCTAGTGTTTCTTTACTTTGCTTTTCTATTAGGATGCTCTGACTAATCAGATGCTTCATAAAATTGTACCTACAGGGTATGATGTCATAATGGTGTCATAGGACTTCACCTACACTCCTGCAGGTATTTGTTTGGTTGAAAGATATGATATCATAGTGATGTCATAATGATGTCATGTTCCATGGAATTTGCTAGAACATTCCAATGACTCATAATGACTCATAGTGACTCATAGTGACTCAGAATGATGTCATTATCCCACCATGAATATTCTGGAATGTTCTTTTGCACCTGCTAGAACATTCTGCTCCAGTTTTTGGAATATTCTTCCCACATCTGAAGTCATTACATCACCTTTTTACTTACATAATATTCCCCACACAAAATGTATATAAGGAGAGCCCATTCTCCCCCAAAAAATAGATCTCCCACTTGTTGCATTCAAGAATCTCCCTCTTGAGCAAATTGAACTCTCACCTAAGAAGCTTCAGTCTGAACAAATTGCTGCTTACAAAGCCCATTTCCTTGTAAGAACTGTCCAGACAAGTGCAGGGAAAGTGTTTCCCTTGAGATTACGTAAGTTTCTCGCGATAGAAACCCAGTTTTGTGAGACCAGTGTTCTCACCACGTAGTGTTTACTGACCAACACGAGCTTTGGTCACCGTTGTTATTTGTGAGACCAGCGTTCTCACCAGGTATTTGTATACTGACCAACACGAGCTTTGGTCATTGTTGTATTTGTCATTGTTTTTTTTTATTTGTCATTGTTGTTATTTGTGAGACCAGCGTTCTCACCAGGTATTTGTATATTGACCAACACGAGCTTTGGTCCACGTAGTCACATTTGAGACCAGCTTCTCAACAGTTAACCGTATATTCAGGAAACCAGTTCAAGTGTCTAGACGGTATATCCTAGACAATCCCATAGTTTCAATCAGAGATAATAAAGCTCCGGCTAAGTTAATCTGACTGATTGGTTTAGCGAGCCTCCCAAGAACTCACACGTTATCTACCACGAAAGAAGAAAAGTCGTAGACCATGTTAATCGAGGACTGGCAAGAAGTCTTATCCAGTGTAATTGTGGTGTCATTACATTCTTACACGTATTTATATAAGACCCTCGGTTATTAAGACATCACATTTTAGTCTTGGACATATCATTGATCATTCCTCAACTTTCACTCGGGAACAATACATAGAAATTGCGCGGGCTTGTTCAGTCTGCGTCCTTGGATTGATCCTCTATGGGTCCCTACTGCAATGGATTGTCAATCAGAAGTCCTGAATTTTGTGACCAAATGCCCAGAAGCTCATCACCCGCCTCATCCAATATGCAATCATTTTGATCAGTATACTAATCAGCGCTACAGCCAATGTCCTAGATTCTGTCTACTCAAAGGATCCGGAGCTGTATCACACATCTTGTTATGAACGATGCGAGTTTGCAACTGGAACTTGGATAGGGGCTCTTGCTAAGCCTGCTGAGACCAGCGAGCGTTTGATAGCAAGAGTTTCACAGCAAATAGCTTCATTGATTAGACAAATGTATTTATCAATGATTAGGACAGTGTGTTTCTAATTGTGTTCCTCGGCTAGCAAGACTATTGAGCGACGAGCTCAATAGAGATTAAGATGAGAAAGTGAAGCTTGCTTAAGGCTTATAGCAGATAGGCAGGTAGAACCAAGTAGATTCAAGTTAGAGAATACAAGCGATACCCTACTGGTATATATAGGTAGGAAGTGGTTGAGGGCAGGACTGCCGAATTAGTGGTAAGGGCAAAGGGGAATGAGCCAGAGTGAGTCATATGTAAGATAACACCGGTTGAGCGGTGTAGAGGCTCGCGCCCCTACAGGCGCACTACTAGCATTTTCCCTCACTCCCTATAGCCTCCCTCACAGCCGCACCGCAGGCACTTTTGCATGCGCATATGTGGCTGCTTGCGCTTGTGTGCCAGATCCCATCGCTTGTCCTCCGCACGTCCTACCCATGTCCTCCCCGGTCCATTGGTGCATATTTTTCCTTGCCTGAATCACGCTGATGAGATTCCCCGCGCCGTACGACATTCTTCGCATTACGGACCCTTACTTACGTGCCGTTACACACCATACGTACTCACTTGCTCGGCTCCACTCCATGGGAAAGCGCTTAGCGGTACTTCTGCGTTAGAATTAGTTTTTTTGGATACTTACTTCCGTTCCAGGAGCATCGCAGTCCAGAGCCCCAGTAACACCCAGAATCCACTCGAGCTTTCTGAGCCGCATCAGTCATTTTCAGCGCGCGTCCTATATTTGGCCGCCACACTATCAGCGCACTCGAAGCGCCTCGCACAGTTCATACTTATTCTGAGTGCACTTAGGCTTTAGCGCTCTACTTAGGTTTCATAGACCGAAGTTCTAGTCTTGGATCTCCCTCACTTATATTAGAGGAATCTATTCTCAGTAGCAATCCCCTTGGGACGACTGTTGCTCGCTTCCAGAGGAGCACTTGAGAGCCACACTACACATTCCCCCTTAGTATCCATTTATCATTCCTCGCCCTCAGCGGTAAGGGCAGAGGGGAAAGTGAGTCAGAGATAAGTACTGGTCAGGCGGTAAGGGCACAGGGTTGTGAGTCAGAGGAATGGAGCAATGGTAACAGTAAAATGTGCACAGTGATCTAGAAGAGCTGTGTGTTCGAAGTGAAATGATGTAGTAAGTACAAAGTAAGACAAAGAGAAAAGGAAAATGAATAGGGGCCTAACACAACCTGATGTTCTTGTAACAATAAGTGCCATTTATGTTTTGTGAAACAACAACCATGGGACCAAAGTATCGCGGCTTGCACTTTGCATTCGATGACGGCTCGATTTTCTTGTTAAGAACTAAAATGAGCTTGCCTGGCTTGAAGCTTCAGTCCTTGATAGTGTTCGAAAAATGGTGCTCAAAGTCTTTGACAGACACATAACAACTCATGAGAACGTGTTTGTGAATACGTGCGAGATCATCGTCTCATTTGGCAAGTTGTAGTGCGCAGGCTGTGAGGAATTCATGAGTCGAGAGAATTTTAGGGATGTCAGGCATGAGGAAGGTTGCTTCAGTGATATTGAATGGAAGTAATGGTTTGACACCGTGCGCCATGTAAAATGGTGTATGTCCTGTTGATTTGCGAGTGGTGACACAATCAGCCCAGAAGATATGTGGTGCGACAGTTGGCCATTGTGTAATGTCACCTTGACAGGCTTTGACGAGGGAGTTGCGAATCGTTTGATGTGAACGTTCGACAATACCATTGGCCTTTGAGTTGTAGGCCAAAATACGGATATGGTGGATATGGTATTTCGACGCGAGCCAGTTGAGCGCAGCCATGAATGGGGTTCCATTATTGGTAACAATCTCTTCAAGTCCTCCCCAACGGCACAACAGGTCTTCGAAATGAAAAGTCCAAGTGTACGACCAGTTTCTCTTCGTAACATGTTCCATTCAGGCCATGCTGTGAGTGAACAATGAGCTTGAACGATGTATGAGTACCCGTGAGATATTGGCATGTGCATTGAGTCAGCATAGGCTTTGCGAAATAAGGGCGCAGGAATGGTGACTGTTGGCGGGAGAATGACTTTCTTGACGGATCAAAGCTGACACTGATGGCATGTTTTAAGGTACCATGAGAGGTCGTGAGTGAGAGTAGGCCACCAGAAGTGGTCAGTGATGGTTCGTCGAGTTGAATAGAATCCTTTGTGTCTGAGATTATCGTGAGTCTGCTGAAGAATTTGAGAGTGGTTGTTTTGAAAAATGATGAGTTGATGATGACCTGTGGGATCACAATGCCAAATTTGTTTATTATGAACAAAAAATTGTGCTGCTCATTTTAGAAAACAAGAGCGAGCTGAGAGCTGCATGCACGAAGGTAATACAAGCATCTCGAAATAGTGCTGAATGGCCCAAAGGTCATCATCGCACCATCTGGAACCTTCGTCGCCTGGGAATTCAAGGTCAGTACTGATGTCAGCTTCTGTAGAAATGAAAACCATCATCATCCCGAGGCTTCCGTTGCACAAGTCCATCACTGTCCATATCCCATAGCTAAGAACTTCATCTATCCACTCATTGACCTCTTCTGAATCTTCTTCGTTGAAATCTTCATCTTCCAGTGCACGATGATGGGGTGAGAGTCCGTCGGGGCCAATGTGCTTTGATCCTGAGATGTGTTTGAGCTTGAAGTCAAATAATAAGATTCCCGCGATCCAATGATTAATGGCTGCATTTGGCTGAATGTCAGGGTTATTGAGCATACCCTTAATATATTTTGCGTTGACTTCGATAATGAAATTTTTGATTCCAATAGTCCAAACTTTAGTAGCTTTGAGTGCGTGAAATAAACCATAAAGTTTGATCTTTGCTTGTGAATAACAAGATTCTCGGTCATTCCAGGTAATCGAGCTGAAATGAGAGGGTCAACGGTGATTTTTGTTGTCGAGCTGAAGCAGAATCCAACCGCAGGCAATATGGGAAGAGTCGACGGCAAGAATGATGGGATTAGGGCTATGGTAGTCCATTGGTCGAATAGCAGGGGAATTGATCACGGCTTGCTTGAGGGTATTCATAGCAGTCTGCACATTTTCGTCCCAAACAAAAGGTACAGTGTTGTGAGTGAGATTAGTAAGCGGATGTGCAATAAGGGCATAATTCTTAATCCAGTTGCGGACCGTGCCTGTAGTGCCTAAAATCCACGGACTTCGGATCACATTGCACAGGGAGGCCAGTTCTTGATCTTGACAACTTTCAAGTCGTTGGGAATGCGTCCCTCGTAAGTACAGCGCTGGTCGACAACGATAACCTTGGGTACACAAATGAAAAGCTTCTTCGCCGAGACTGTGGCGCCTGCGTGCTTAAGATGGTGTAAAACTCTATTCACATCTAAGCAGTGCTCCCAAATGAATCGTCGAATGCCGGAATTCTTAGGAATGGTCTCAAATGTGCCGTCCAAGAGCTTGTATCATGTGTGAGAGCTGAGAATGTTAACATTGTCTTGAAAATTTGGTGTGATATCGATTTTGTGTTGAAGGATGAATGCAACATCATTTTGAAAGACCGTGGGAGAATCTGTCCATCCCATAGGTAGCATAGTGAGTCAAAAGGTGCTGAGAGGTGTCTGGAAGGTGGTAAGGTCCTGAGATTCTTCAACTAAGGCTCAGTGATCAAAGCTGACAAATAGGTCCATCATGGTAATAGATCGAGCGTCCGGCTGACTGCTCTGTGAATAGCTTGGCGTATGGTGTCATGCATGGTATGTGATCCATACCATGACATATACACAACAGCAGTGACAGGGAAGGTAGAAGACACCTGACTGATTCCTATCACCAAGTTACCTTATCATTTTTCATTCATTTCTTAGCTAGTATTTTCACTTTCAAACTTCACTCCTATTTTTCTATGTATTTCTATTTTGTTCCATGAGATTCTATCTCTTTCTATTTTTCTAGGCACATTTAACCACCAGACTTTTCCTCAAGCCACCAAACATGTTAGTAATCATGTCATGTGACTGGGAAATACTCCGATTTATAAGGATTCAACTTGGCTCATCATGTTTGGTCATGATTTGTCATGCTTTGTAAAACTTACAACTGTATCTGTAATCCACTTTGTCATAAGGCTGATTCAGCACACCTAAGGACTTGGTTTGTAAGCACATTCTTACCAATCCATGTGATGACTCATGCTTTTCATTTTTCATTCTTTGTAATACTACACTTCATTTTGTATGTACATTAGTAAACAAGCTGACTCAACACAAGTTTGTAAGCACATTCTTACCAATCTATGTGATGAATCATGCTTAGTAAGATGGCCTCCCAAAAGGTATATAAGGAGCCCATTTTCACCCATGCAATTTAAGCTTCCCACTTTAACTCTTTTCTCAAACCGTGTGAGAACCAGTAAGATCTAAGTGCAGGCTATTCAGCAGCCTTGAAGTTAAGAATAAGAAACATATATTCAAGTTATATACTACCTTACAGGGGTTGACTATATAACAAAGTACAGCTACCTAGCTAAAGTTCATCAGCACTACTTTCCTCTCTCTTTTTCAGGAAGGGAGACACAAATCACAAGACACACTTCACGAATCCATGGGCACACACTTGCCAAAACACGTACAAACTTCACACTCAGTATTTTGAGACCACGAGGTTTAAACTAACCAAGGAACAAGAAGGAGAATATTGAAAGACATTCCTCCCAAGAACTCAGCACATTATCTACCACAAAAACTAGAAAAGTCGTAGACCATGTACTTAAGGACTGGCAAGAAGTCTTATCCTGTATAGTTGTGTTGTCACTATATACGTGTCGTATATAAGACCCTTAAGTAACAAGACAATGGGAGAGTGGCTGCATCCTTGACTGTGACTGAATTAAGGGGCTGGAGGTTATGAACAATTCAAATTGAGCTGTTTTTCTTCAAAACGCAAAACCAACTCGATTGGTACAAGCTGTTTGATAGCTCGTAGATCCCCAATGTGATTTTTGACTTAATGAGGGCAATGACTTTGTCGCGGATTCCTGGTGGGATAGGTGGTTGACGATGGACCCAGGGAGTATGCTCTATAGTCAGAATGATAACAGGCAGGAAATAGTCATCGTGGAAGCGCCCTTTTTCAGTCTTGTCCCACACTAGCGCTGACTCATTGAGAGATAGGACATGGGCCGCTAATTTTCACTCTTTGGGCCATAGGAAGGAGTTTTGAAATATACCAAGTTCATTGATGCATTCTGTGGTAAGCCAGGTGCTTGAAACAAAGTCTGGAGGGTTTGGAGAGACTATGGGAAGGGATAGAGGGGGGTCTTCAGGGAAACGATGAATGATACGAGCATGGGCTGGCATGGTAGTTGCAACAGGCTTGATTTGATTGGCGACCTTTTTGTAAGCAAAGACTCATCGAATGGGATCATAATTGAAGGCTTCCTGTAGTAGACATTCTGCGAGAGGGGGAATCAAGGCTGACGACGGGCTACTAAGAGCTGCTGCTGTGAGCATAAGTGTGTTTAAATGGGGCGGAGGACGAGGGGAGGTAGCACAGGTTCAAACTCGTGTGATATCTGTGGGATCATAGACCATGACATATACCATTTCTGACATTTCTGACTTTGACAATCGAACAAGCTTTTGCCATGGGTGCCCTAAAAGCAAGCGGTATGGTACATCAGCTATAACATAAGCATGTGCCCATGTTTTTATGCTGTTGACGTCAATTTCGAGCATCTCAAGACACCCAGACATGTCCTGAGAGCCTCCATTCGCAGTCTGCATGCACATATGAATATCCTTATTGATTGGGGCTTGAGTCTTCTTCCAAACATCTTCTCAAATAATGACGATCTCTGAGCCTTCGTCGAGTAATGCTGTCTCCGTGTGAACACCATTGAGTGTGATCTTGAGTTCTCGAAGTGGCGTAGCATGCTCGATTTGAGGAGGTGGGACAGGAATAGCAGCAGTGAGAGTAGTGGCAGACAAAGGAGGGGATACTCGGTGTGTTTGCAATGTTCTACAGCTTCCCTGCGAAGATCAGAGCTAACTGCCAGAAGATCAGCAATCGTGACATTCGGAATGGCAGTGTTGAGCATGCTCTGGTAGATGCAGGAAGCAGCATCTGGAACGGCTGCTTTTGACTTGTAGACATAGGCTGGAGTTTTCTTTGGGGGTGCGAGGGGGACATCCAGAGGCAGGATTTCGATGGAGCAAGTCTGTTTGTGAGCGTGGGAACTGGACGATGAACTGGTGGCCTCCTTCGACTTCTCTTGTGAAGGTGCTGTGTCTTCACTATCAAGCACCACATTTTTGGCCTTTGAATGAGTGATGGCGAGAGTGTCTGCACCCAAGTCGTCATCCTTGATTGTTGTGACCATAGCGTGATTCTCCGCAATTTGAGTGCACTGAAGGAAGTAACTTTCGGATATGAAGGCACTGGAGGGAATGGTCGTGGGAGGAGAGTTTGAGGATGGAGTGGATGATTGTGACAGACTGGGCATGCCTATCTACGGCTTGCTGCAGGTTCTCAATGCCTTGTCGTTGAATTCATGAGCCATCGGGATTGAGAAGGAAGAGGTTTTCACAAATGATGCGTCCTGTGTGAAGGTATTCAGCAGCTACCTGGCAATATTGAAGGTAGTGAGACTGTCCGCAGAATGAGCACTGTTTTGGGAGAAGTGGGGCGCTGGAGGGCACAGGAGGAGCTGTGCACACATTACTGCAGAGTTGTCGAGTATGGGGGGCAGCCCAGGCATTAGCGGCAGCGGGAAATAGGCAGATGAGTTGCATATAGCATGAGGAGTAGTTGATGTCCCCAATATTGAGATTGTGCATCCGTCGAGCAAGTGTGTCGACCTCGTCCATAGTGGACTTTTGCGCTGCTTGGACAGGTGCTTGAGGCTGTGTGAAATGCATGGTCTTCATTTGAACTTCTCAGGGAGCATCACGAGGCTCATCCGAATCATCTGAGTCATATGCTGGATGCTCCTGCATTTGACGGTGGCTGATAGCAGCTGGAGGGGCACAACAATCTCTAATGGATTGGATGCGAAGGGTGATGGGATCATTGGCTGGTTTGTTGCGGTTGAAATCCAGGTCCTTAAGCTCGAGCCATTGAAGGATTTGATGATGAGCACGGACCGGTGTGACAATCATACCAGCGCTAGGCGCATATGAGTGTCATAGGCACAATTTGCCACCTACCTCCGCTGGTGCGTTATTTTTCATTAAACGTCGCTACTCATCAGTTGCAGGTCTTATTACATGCGTCCTCATGTCCCGCTGCGCTGCATGTCTTATTACCTGTTGCTACATCGTTGCCTCCATCAGTGTCGCTACTATTCTCGCCTACACATTCCCAAACTTTTACGCAGTATGATAAAATGACCCGTCGCACATACAGTACAGTACTTCCCTTCCCGGACCTTTGCTGGTATCGAAGTCACTTTAGTCGCTATATCCTAGTTTTTGGTGCAATCGATTCCGCTCTTGCCAATCTCTCTGATCGCGTGTCACTTGACTTGCTTCGAGTGCGCGTCGCTAAAGTTCCTTCATAAGTTTGATCTTCGCAACGTCGGGATCGCTGTCGGTAGTCGAGCTATAATCTAGTCGCTATCAGGCATTCCACTTGCGCTATCATACCTTATCCCTCGCTTTCCCTTCTTTTGATTTCTTCTCGCTGTCGCTAGTCGGACGTCGCATAGCGCTATCGCATAGGACAACTTGCATAGCGCTACTTACTTATACGCACGTTTCCCTGTCGGAACTCACTTGTCGCTAGTCGCTGATCGCTACAGCGCTACTCATTGGTTTTTGGTCATCAGGTCGCTATAGGTTATCAGCCCTTCACATCATCGCTACCCTTGCGTATTTGAAGGGAGTTGCTTCAATAGCAGTCCTCTTGGGTTGAATATTACACTCGCGCCTATTTGGATAAGTAGCGCTAGTTTCTAACCAGCCTAGTCGCTATTACTCTTTCACACCGGTAATCCCTGCCAAAAGTACTTGTCGTGGTCACATCCAGAGATTTTGCTATTGGAGATGAGCCAGATGGCTACGACTTGAAACTGACTGTAATAATGCATAAGCTCCTTCTCCATGTTGATGTCACTGTCTGCTTGATTAATGATTATGTGTTCGAGCTTGCGAACAGTGTCGCGCTGTCCCTTGCTGGCACCTGGATATTGGCTTAAGATGCTCTTCTTGAAGGTCCCATATTCACGACTCTTGAAGCCCATAAGCATTATCCAAAAATGCTTGGTTTGACAATCCACGCATCGCACTAGACTTTTGCACTTGTCAGCACTTGTTAGACTGTAAGTAGAGGCGAGATCTTCAAACACTCCAACAACTCCAACATCTCACCATTGAA
Organism: Suillus subalutaceus; assembly: GCF_016647625.1. NCBI lineage: Eukaryota > Fungi > Basidiomycota > Agaricomycetes > Boletales > Suillaceae > Suillus > Suillus subalutaceus. Next base: position 119,865 of record NW_024540362.1, on the reverse strand, counting down.
GAGTGGCGCTTTGCTAGAATTAGGGCCGGGCAATGGCACCTGTGCCTCAATGCATGTGAGACATGGTCGTCGTCATTGGCTGGGTTGTAGGTTGCACTTGAGTATTAGTGAAGATGGCGGGTCTTAAGATGAAGGGTTGCAGTTGCTGAAATTTAAATGAGGGTTGTTGTAAGGGTGCGGTGGCAGTAGGATATGAAGGTCTAGGGTCGTCCGGTGCAAACAGATTCTCGTCGGCGTTGTTGTCTGAGTTGATTCTGGGATGAATGGGGCAGGAAATGGGATTTGATGGTGTGATGGGCTGGTTGAGGGATGGAAGGGCCGATGAGAGCGCGGTTGTCTCTGATGTGAGCCAGTGTGGATAGTAAGGACAGTGGGATGTGCTAAGATAAGTCAAGAGATCTGAAACACACCCCTTGTGGTGGGCTCCAATATGTACGAACCTAAGTGGCTCTCGCTGCGAGTTCAAAGTGGTGTGGAGACCGCTAGTGTGATGCTGAGACGCTATAGAACTAAATTAGTGTTAATGAATGTTATGCAATAATGATCGAGATGAGTGCAAGATGATAAACAATGGATATAGCGATACAATTTAGATAACAAGTGCGAGACTGAGACTGGGAGACTGGTATGATTGCCTGCAGTAGTGAGTGTACATGGGCTACTTTATACTGCGAGACATTTAAGGGTTGGGTATAACTATGCCGAATCAATTATGTGACGACAGGCACTGAAGGGAGTGGTGTCTGCACCTGACAGGGTAGAGTAGACTGAAAGGGAAGGGGATACGAAACAATTGAGTGAGTGGTGATATAAAAGGGTATAGTATTGACAGAGTGACGAGAATTGCATAGTGGAGTTGACAGATTCGGAGACGGCGACGGTGACGAAGAATAATATAAGGGTTGAATGAGTCGGTAGCGACGAAGGATTAGAGACAAAATAGAGGTGAGGTCCATGCTGACTGAGGCTGGCAGTGTGCTGATGGTGATTAAGGTAAGCATTGAAACGGCTATTTCCAGCATCAAACAATTGGTAATCCTTACACAGTATGGATTAGTGGTTAGTGATTAGTAGTTAGTTAGGAGTAGCTAGGATTATATTCTGTCTTGGATAATTTGATGAAAGGTAACCTAGGTTACAAGTTTGGTGTACTGATAGTTACAATAGTTAATGCAATACATCAGTCTTGTAACTATCATCAATTAATGCATTATAATGACAGGATAGCCTGTTTGAACTTGATGTATTGCCGGCCAAGAACACACACAGCCATAAGTACACAGTGGTATCACTAACTCCCATGTTTGAGTCCCCCCCCAAAAATGATGAAATGTGTTGCACTGTTAATAAATGTCCATTTAGATCTGTGGCTAAGCACTAATCATTTGTGTATCAAGGAAATCAAACTTTTACTCCCTGATGTGATTGTACCATCTCCATGCAACTAAGCTTATATGTACTTTGATTCATTGCTTATGGGTAGGTCTCTGAAAATTTTGGCACCCACAGGTCAGCCCTACAATGTACCATGCACAATGACTTGGATGCTATTTTCACAGCAAAGAATAAATGACAATATATCAAATAATATATTGATGCACAAAAAAATCTATTATAGTACTAGATACAGACTTACACAGAATTTCCATTGACAGGACGAGCTGTACCGCAGCAAGCACTTGTAGCTCATAATCACATTTTAGTCTTCACCTTGGGAAAATCTGACAATGAACTAGAAGCTTTTGCAGACGCAGACTGGGCATCACAGCTGCACCAACACTCAATATCAGGATGTGCCGTTCTGTTGCACAGATCACTTATAGTGTGGAGCATGAAGAAACAATCCATAGTCACCCTTTCAACAGCCGAAGCTGAATATATAGTGTTAACATCAGTAGCATACAAAGTACTTTACCTTCAGGCTGTGATAGATGAACTATACAAGATGATGAAGACACCAGTAAAGATATTCTGTGATAACCAAGGAGTGATAGCATTAGCATCAAATAACAAATTCCACACACGTACCAAGCATATTGATATATGCTATTGCTTCATTTGAGTATTAGTCAAAAACGAAACCCTTTCCCTCCAATACAAGCCAATGGATGAAAATATTACCAACACATTTACAAAAGCTTTACTCATGCCACATTTTCAAGAGTTGAGTATGAATGGTGGGAAGTGCATAGATGAATTTGGATGTGACTCACGGCATGTGCTTCTTCAAAACCTAGGCTTGCCGGTTACACAGGTTCGAGCTACATTTCAACTGCTCTGCTGCCCACTTGTTTTCACAAGTCCAGATCCCACTCTTGCTGTGGGAGCAAGTAATGAGGAGATGGGTCTGGTGAGTAGACGAAGTAGGGATGCACTAAACGCTATAAGACAAGTACAATTTCAGTCACTTGGAAGGAACTCTGTTAACAACGCATCTACCTATAAGGACAAGTACACTATGTAGTGTTAGCTTTGGTAAATACAGGTGATGGTTCTAACTCACATCTCAGTCACTTGGAAGGAACTGAGATGCTCATGCGCTGCAGCTGGCACTTTTATAGTGAGTGATTTGGTAACTGACATGTATAAAAGAGAAACATAAGAAATTGCAGGACACAAGCCAATGTCACTATGTCGCTCGTTCTGTCCTCTTTTGGCATGTGCTTATACCTCTTATTCTCCCCCTGCTCCTATCTCAGATCCATCAGTCTTCATCAACTTGGATCTCTCAGATTCCAACAACAGGTACCATGGATGAAAACTACCTTGTTCACCAATAGTGAATCATCTCTTTTCCTCCTCACCAACACAAAACTCCCCTTGTGGACATCTTTGCGATGTGACACAAATATGCAAGTTTTCTCAATTTTTGGATATCCCTCTCATGATGCTGATATTGTCTCGTAGTGCACCGCTAATGCCCACAGTGGAGAAAGCCATAGGCTGGCACAGCCACCACGTCTTCACCAGTAATCCCACACTGGTGCCTCAAGCAGCAGCACACTACCAGCAGGGACATCCAGTGTAATCGGCAGAGCCACCCCAGTAACATTGCTGACCGGAAGTACCAGTGCAGCTACTAGTAACAGACCCCTTCCCCATTAGACGTTGAACATGTTCCAGTCATCAGATACCTTGCAGATCCCATGTCTTTCACACAGCGGACAAACAAATTTGTATGCTTCTAGCTCCCGCTAGGCTTTCTGTCCTTTCCAACCTTTATGTTATAGTAGATATCACCACATGTACTGAGTATTTGGATGACACATGCAATTTGATGTTTACTCCCAATAGATGACTGCCATCGCAGTATGGTACACAGCATTCAGGTTATAGAGAAAAATATGCTCAGTAGGTTTCGAACCTGCACCATCCAGAAAGCACAGACTTGGAATCTGTTAATAATTTGGCCATGAAGTCTTATGGTCGACATGTGAAGACCTCTCCATGAACTCATGCCCAAGGTGCGATCATAGAGAAAACTATTGCCAGCAGGTTTCGAGCCTGCACCATCAGGAGGGAACAGATTTCAAATCTGTTAATAACTTGGCCATGATTCTTATGTTTGACGTTCGATGGTATCTCCATGAGCTCATATACAAGGTGCAATAATGGAGAAAAAACATTGTTGGTGAGTTTCAAACCTGCACAAATAGATCTCGAACCTGTTAACCACTTGGCTAAGAATAGCTAATATAAATTGATGAATTCAAGCTAAACATGCCAAATGGGTAAAATCTGTCTGATGATGTGACTGACTGTGCAGGCGAGAACAATGGTAGCACATTGAACCACGAATCAGTCTCATGATGACTAGCTCGGGCAAACACAGGAAGAATCTGATGTTAGTGGTGGTCTTCGATGAGACTACGTGTAACAGTAGTGTCCTGTCATCGCTTGATGATAGGCCATATGGCCTGTATCAATGACAGCTTGTATGCACAATCTCATGTGTATATGGGCCAGCACAGATGTAGGACTGCGCGTCCATATGGTGGCCATGGTTGCACGTGACAACCTGTAGATGGAATCAACACCAAGAGGGTATTTGCCAGTCAATGATGCTGGCAAGAATGAAAAACTGCTTCTCCCTCAGGATGAATGTATGATATTACCGCAGCCATCAAGCCAATGTTGGCGAAGCACATTGCAAGTGACTACCGCGCTACTCCTGAAACACCGACTTGCAGTGAGATACCACGTATCTACAGCAAGCCCAACATGTGGATTCAGTGATAGTATTAGTATTCTGTGGGAGATGCAACTTAGTGCCTACTCACCTTAGTGCACTGTGACAATCATATTGGCACTAGTCATGTATACCTGCATAAACCTCCAATAGGTGGACCAAAGTTATCCCTCATATTATTCACCACTCCCCTATCAGCAGTCTTCACTTGTCTCAGCCATAACCCTTGTCCGACGCTATTCTGCACATTCCCGCACTATGCGCGCACATTCCCGCAGCGCTATTCATGCTCCTGCGACTTATCCGACGCTATTCCCACGCTTATAGCACTATCAGAACTACCAGCAATGTGTCTATAGGAGCATTAGTGCATGTCCGCTCTACCTAGCACTTGTCTGCTCTATCTAGCGCTTGTTCCTGCGCCTAGCGCTAGTCCAGCGCACTGTTCTCGCGCTCTAGGAATCACCCGAAATGTCGGAATCCATCCATGGTCCATCCTACCTCATTTGTATGTAATTTGCCTTGCCTCGAGTTTGTAAAAAGTGCTTCAGTCTTATTACATGCATATCCTATCCCTTCTGAGTCCGAGATGGTATAGTTTACTAGTATAAGAAGCCTATGGTGATTACTTTAACATTACTTCCCTTCGACTGTATTTCCTTTCCCTTAGGTTTTACTTAGAAGTAGTCACCCTTTAGTTGCACTCTATGGCCCCTGTTTGACTTTCCTTACCCTTGCAATCAATACCCTTGATCTCTCTCGTTATCCATTACCTTCCTTTGACTCAGTGTCCGCTTTCTTGACTTCCGCTCTTTCCCGCGCATAGCGCTCTATCTTGCGACGCGCTATTCCCACGCTATAGCGCTCTTTCGGGTCTTTTGATCTTGAGTTGTCCTTAGTAGCTTTTCCCTCGGGTTGAACATTCTTGCTTTATTGTTTGCAAGTATAGCAGCATAGGCAGAGCTTAGACATATACTGGCTGAGTACCTTAACAAGTGCCTAGTCAGGTTGTGTTTTTCACAGTGCACAAGTAACCACTCCCTCGTCGACGCTCCTGCTGACTGAGACATCAAAAAAGATTCCATGGTGGCCATCACTGGCACTTACAAAGTAGCATCCCAAGCGCCAACTCAAAAGGAAAATGCCTCATAGACTTGAACTGATTCTTAAGGGTCATGAGAAATTGGTAAATGAGGTAGTTTTCATCTGTAATACCCATCTCCTTGACGTCCTCATTGCTTTCTCTCACGACAACAGTAGGATCTGGACTTGTGGAAACAGGTGGGCAGCGAAGTAGTTGAAATGTAGCTCGAATTCGTGTAACCAAGGTTTTGAAGAAGCGCACACACGTGAGTCACATTCAAATTCGTCCATGCACTTCCTGCAATTCGTAGTTGAGAGAGAAGATGAGAGTCAGTTGCACTCGAGGGGGAGTGTTCGACACATATGATAGTAGTAATGATCCAAGCGCAAGTAAGGTATGGCTCACGCATTTTCCCACTAACGTGTGATGGCATGTGACACGATGTGACTAGCTGTGACCCGAAACACTAGTAGATGATCATCGTGGACAAGAACACACTCGAATGATGTAGAAGCAAAATAAGAACACAGGACACATCAGTACTAGTACAATTGTGTAGCGTATGAGTTGTGTAGACTATTAAATGGTGAATTATATTAGAAATAAGTGGAATAGTCAGAGCCCGGTGTGACAATATAGTTTTCCCTGGGCTGATATTACCCCTTTTTACTTACCTTCACTTACCCACTTTCCTTAGTTTATGTTCGCATTTTTACTGCTTACATAATTATGTCTCCCTTTCACCAGTGTCAGTACCAGTCTGAATCACAGTCTTTTGCTTGATGATATATTCTACTCTCTGAGCTCTGAGTCTAGTACAGAAATCCTTTAGGGTCGAATAGCAGCTAGGCATAGCAATTTTGACCCAACATTTGAAGAGTACTTTACAGAGTTCTCTTCTTGTTGTGTTTCCCACACCAGCATTCTCGAGTTCCACCAGAATGGAACTAGGGAGGACTCAAGCAATGTCCTTTATATATCTTAGTGCCTCAGACAGCTTGCTTTCCTGTTAGACCTTTGTGATAGCCATCCATGAATCTACGAGATCGGCGTGCATATTTGAATGATTTCGAGTGAGATAAAGCAAACAAAAATGAAAAGTTAAACTCACTTGCGCATTTGCTCAATGCTGACTGACGCAAGCACATCAACGACATTCTTCTGCAAATCTTGCTCACTGGTGGAGGGGGGCTTCTGTTTGGGCATTGTGCCGTGGTAGTTTGAGAATGTCGTACCAATTTTGTGTTCTCCCTTAGTTTGTCATGCAACAACAAGGCTCAAAAGGGCTCATAACATTCATTTTCTTAATGGCACTTTCAATTTCAATTTTTTCAAAAATCCAGCCCACAGCGTTGTGCGCAGTGTAATACAAAGAACCCTGCTCAATTTCTTTTGCAAAATAGGTGTTTTACAATTGCCATTAACATTTCAAACAAAGTAACACTTTGTCACATTTCATTCCGGAAAGTGCATGGACCATACCTTACTAACAGGACCCCGGCTGCTCCCTATACTGCATGTCCACCGTAGCGCTGAAGGATCTTCAACTCAGCTGAGGGTGCAGCTGATATATTGTTGAAGGGAGGAAAATATGAGTGCGATATGTTCGTCCCTTAGGGGAAGCGGAAAAGCAAATATCCACTGGTCACTCTAGGGGGAATGCGCAAAGCGCGTGATAAGGCGAAAGCGCGGGAACAAAGGCGCTATAGGCGCGCGAAGCGCGGGAAAGTCGCGCGTCGAAAAGCGGAACTGGGTGAAAGCGGTATGCGAGCGATAGTGAGATGTTAAGATGTGCACTGAGATGCTGATAAGACAACTGATGCGGATATGGCCACTAGAGCTAACTGCTACTAGGGCTTGCGATGATTTATTCAAAACATAATAAAAACTCGGAGATGGTTACTGTCTATGATGATGGTGGTCCCTGGTAATGTGTGTTGTGTAAAGTAAAAAATGTGTAATGAAAAATGTGTACCAAGTGAAAATAAACATGGTACGATGTTGAAATAAATGATAAATGGAGAAATGCATACCTGGGAACTTGGTTGGACATGGGAAAACACAGTGGGAAGTCAGGCGCCCTATAGCGCTTAGGCGCGGGAAAGTTCGCCTAAAGCACGCGCAAGTCGCGGAAGTGTCGCCTATGTCGCGGAAGTGTCGCCTATGTCGCATGCGTCGCGCGAACGTCGCGTTTATCGCGCTAGTGTCGCGTTGCATGCATAGTATTGTAGACTCGACCTACAGTGCAATATATGCCATTGTGAGGCTACTCAGGATCGAGTCTCTACAGCGCCTCACATGCCCTCCAAATCACCCATCCTATGGTCCTAAAATGTGCGCCTCATGAGCCTGTAGCACCCACCTTATGTCCATCGGTAGCACCCCAAGAGGCCCTGGATCCTCCTCAATCCCGGATCGGAGGGGGTATTAGAGGGTGTGAGACAGCCCAGACCGACGACAAAACTCAAACTGATGTTCGGTTTCCCTAAACAAGCACTGATTGATTACAGACCAACAAAGTGATTCACCATGTAGACCAATTTGGATTATGTCTGATGTATGGTATACTTGGACAGAACATTGTCTATGTAGAGTCCGTAGTGGTAGCAGTAGTTGCAGTAGTCAAATGAGGATCAATCCATTCTTTTCATCATTCAATCTCTGCACCCTCATGAAGCCTGCTCCATGACCTGGCGAAACATCCTAGACGAGCTGAAAAAAAGCTATACTGACAATCAGCAATCAAAGACCGGCATCTGAGAGCATCCTCAGAGTTAAGCACTTGACACTCCAGCATTCTGCAGACCATTGGGAGGAACTTCACGCTCCCATTCACACCATCTTTGGTTGGGGACAAGAAGGAGGTCTACTATCTTCAAAATCGAGTCAGGCGGACTTCCTGGTTATACATGACTTTCTAAATACCTTTGCCCATGTTGAGCAAGAAGTTGGAGAAGGATCATGTTTGTCTGCGGTGGTTCCTCGAATGCGAACAGCACTTGAGCTCTGGTGAGTTATTTTGTTGAGTTCTGACTGGGCAATTGCAGTCAAAAGGCTCCACAGTCACCTGTGCAAGACTCTGACCCACTGTCACACAAAAGCTGCGGAAACCAGTCAGTACCGCTGTACCAGCATGCAAACCCATCTCGTACTACCAGTACACCATTACCTGTGAGGTCTGACACCCGGCCAAAGGAGTATATTGAGATTTCAGAGGGCTCAAATGAAGTGGACGAAGGAAGCAGTGATGGGTCAGAGGGCCATGACACCGACAACGAACGGTAGGTGTTGAATCAGTAACTCAAATAGAATAAACTGAAGTCAAAAAGGACACACCAGAATCGAGTTCAGGCAGCTGTAGGCTCAAGGGTCACTAAGCAGACAACCACAGAGCAATGGGTCCAGAGGCTAAACGAGGCAAAGAATCAAGGACTTATAAATGATTTTGGGCCAACTTTCATCAAGTGTCGATGTGGAGTTACTATAAAGCTAGATTCTGGAGAATGCCAGACTCTTCAGAAACTCGACAGCAGAAAAAGTTGCGACAAACTTCCGAAAAAACGCCAATACGATCTTAGCAAATATGACCACCACCTCCAGCGATGTCCTTGGGTAACTGGATCTAGATCAAAGTCAAAAACTAAAAAAGAGTACATTCCCATAAGTTCATGACGAAAATGACCACATTCTTTTCACTCACCACAGTCCAATACAGATGAAATCAATCACTTTGTTCTTTGCATCATCAGGCAAAAAATCATTGGAGACAATTGAGCGGAAGTCTCCGCAAAGCAAAGTTCCTCTGCCCACTGTAATGCAGGTTGATGGGGCCAACATCGACACTGGTGTGGCATGTTTAGGACGAGCTGATGGTGCATATGCACTCCTTGCAAAGAACGCAGTTGCTGGAGATGTGGGAGGGGTTGGCAGCATTGCCAGTCACATTGAGATAGCAAAGGTTCTCTTTCCATACAAGTACAGAGGATGGTCAGCACAGGAAGAAACGACTGATGACATATCTGCCACACCCTCTCAAAGAAACATGCATACCAGCATCACAAAATTTAGTCAGGAGGAGCTTGCAATCCTTGGGCAGGAACTGTTGAGCCGTCGACATTGGTTTGTAGAGAATGGCTGTGATGCTGGTTCACATATCATACGTTCTGTGACTTGTACACACCGCTTTGTTCCTGATGGGAAAATGATGTGTGAGCAATGCTGTGCACTGGATCAAGACAAGAGCCTACAGTGGCAGCTTTGACATGTAAGTGGTCATCATGACAGCAGCATGTTTCAATTGATGAACAAAAACAATAGGCTTCAAAACGAGACAAAGCTGATGCACAGCTTTCAGAGACAGATCGGAACAAGGTCGAAAAGCGGCAAGTCACAAACACATCATGATACTTGTTCAAACTTGCTCTGCCCAGCTAAAGGAATACTTGAAGGACCCACAGGTACATCGAGCATATCAGTTACTCGAGAACGATGATTATGGTCAAGTGTTCCTTGAGCTATTCAAACACGCAAATGTAAGCCTTTCAATTCAAATGTTAGACTCGTCCTCATGTTGAATTCAATACAAACAGAGCGGGCATCTGCAGGAGCATGGTTTATTTGTCAAAATTGCAGAAGTGTTAGCCAACAAAGTAGGACGAGCCCATAGTGACAATCCTAACGTGAAGTATGGTGCACGCTATGACTCGGAAGTGATGAAGTTTTTCATTGCTATGCGTGGATATGGGAGCCAAAGTGCAGTACAATATGGCCTTCTCAGCCAGGTTATTGGGGGAGTCTGCCAGTGCAGATTATGGTGAGTATCTTTCCACAAGCACGAGTTCACCATGACTTATACATAATGGATTGGAAGTGCTATTTCAGCTTGAGGTAAACATGCGTGAAGATATTGAACAGATAATCAAGGAGGTCATTGATGAAAGCTCGTTAGCATCTCAAGTTCATGTCCTGATAGGGAAGGTGTGTTTTTTCACAAGACAAATCAACAGTCGCAGTATGAAGAAACTTACTTGCTTGTGTCATCAGACACCATTGCCCAGTTCGCAGTCCCATTCCACTGCTAGTTGCTCCCAGTCAAGGCAAGGAAACTGCCGAAGACAATGCTTGCACACTGCTCGACTGCCTCTCTCTATGTTGGAGGGCAGGTTTGGCTGTTATCTCTTGTGGATCAGATGGTGCTTCGAGTGAAGTTGGTGCCCATGACATCATTCATAACTCAGTGTCGGAATGGTTGACATTTTCAATTGAAAAGTTCGGGTTTATATTCAATATTCCTATTTTTCCAACTGGTCCCTTGGTGACTGTTCCTGACCTGAGTCACGTTCAAAAGGTGTTGCGGAACAACAAGCAAAGCGGAACACACCTTCTCAGCGCTGGCAATTACTGTTTGACACATCAAACACTTGTTGCACTATGCAAGGAGCCCAACAGTGGCATGGTAAAGAAGGATGTCGAGAACACGGACAAGCAGGATGACGGGGCAGCAATTAGACTGTTCCATTCTAATGCATTACGAGCATGTTTGATGGGTGATGGTCAGTCAATACAGAAGCCCTATCATCTTGCTTTTGTGGTGCATTTTATCTGTGGTAAGATTCCGTTTTTTTTACATGCTACAATGTACCTCTAAAGTTGACATGTGGATACTACTAGGTGAACTTTTCGATGCATACTTCAAGTGTGACCTTTCACATGCTGAATGAGTACGTGCTGCAATGTGAGCAAAATTCTTCCTTCAACTCTGGCACAATCATATTGTCAACAAAAGCAAACACCCAGTCTACGGTCATTTCTTTCCTCTCCGTCGTAGCTTTATCTCCTCCCAAAATTTCAAGTCGCTCGACTCATGTTGCGATGCTCTCATAAAACTTGCACTTGTTTACTGCAAGTACTATCCCACTGTCCCCTTCCTTCCCTGGCAGCATGGTTCGTTGCCTTTAGAGAAGATCTTTGGTATTGCACATGAATTTCTCACCAACTTCAGCTACATCGAATTCCTTGGCATCCTGTGTCATATCGAGCAATGACAAGAAGTTCTCCTTCAGTTGGCACAATCAGGAGTCCATGAACGCAAGGAAAAATCATTTGGTTATGTCTACGACACTACACTGGAGAGACTAAGTGATCAAGACCTCAAGAAGTTAACTGATATTCTATCTTGATTGCAAATGGAAGACATCGTGAACATTGCTTGGGAGGATGTAATGGCTATTTTCAACGATGTGAGTAAGGTGCCAAAGCGTGTGTTGCAGCCGATACTAACCCATCTGGCAGGCACTTGGTGTCTTAAATATATCTCCGCTACCGCTGGTGTTTACAGCCAGTCAAACTGAGACTGCACGACTCAAACGGGCTGGGAAACAGAAAGCCAGATGTGAAGATGATAGTGGCAGTGAGGATGGTGAGAATGATGATGGCGATTTGGAGAATACCGCACCACTCCGTCTGGCTGCTGCTCAAGCTGAGAGCGATGCCCATGACTTATGTGACCCATCAATCCCAGATAGTGTCCAGCATGCGAAAGCCCTGCACCACATGTCTCGCATGTCTGCACTCATGGCTGACCTTGAGGATGCTGAAGAAGTCAAAGAGCAGTCATCCCAGAAGCCACGTGCCATTGTTCTGAGCATTGTCGACCTTCTTAACCCAGCACCTCCTTCAAACCAACTGAGCGAGCATGCCAATGTCACTCCAATCACAACTCTTAATCACACACCTAGATGTTGCTGCTGTGGTCCGCTTGCGCAAATCTCATGACCGAAACTCAGGTGTTCTGTCTGAAAGATCTTTCGAGCAGAAGGCCAAATACTCCCACTATGAGCCTGAGAAACCTGGCCAGAACTACGACACAACTTGACTCAGCTGCTGGCCTTGGTGTGTCGGATGGTAATGGTGTGTGTTTTGTAGTGATAAACTTGGAGACATATTTGACCTACAAGTTTGCAGGTGTCGCACGTCCAAATGAAATCCAACATGTCCTTCAGCATTCAATTCACTACAAACGACGACCTGCAGCTCCTCATGCACAAGTGACAGGGCGGCCACTCACGTGTTGAACAGTGGACGGCTACCAAGGCAAATCCCACCCAGTGATGACGGTACTGGAAGTTCATCTGCTACTGTAGAGATACGCACCTAAGTTCAGTCACACCGTCACACGCCTAGCGAATCGAACCTATTTTGTGTGACCGTCACACCAATTTTGAGGCCATCGAACCTAAACTGTGACATATGGTAAAAACATGAAAAAAAGGTCTAGTGCAGCCAAAAATCCTTGTACTGAGTGTTTGCAACGCGTCTGCGCTTTCCACGGCCCCCAGCCTCAACCTCCTTAGACCCATTCACTGTAGATTCAAGCTCCGTGTCATCCACTAGCAGTACCACTTGCTCATAGCTCTCCGACTTGTTGTCTACCAGCAGATTACCTGATTCATCAGCGCTATAGCCATGAGGGACAGTTGATTCACCCAATGCAATATGCTGCAGAACAACATCCATGGAAACATTGCTCAGGCATGCCGAGGATCCACACTGACAAGACTTTACAACAACATACAGGGAAGCTGTTGTGTTGCCAGACAGACAGACAGACATAAAGTTAGAAATGAAGCTTGTAAAGTGAGCATTTCCTGGTCGAGCGTAAGGATCAGCATGCTTATACTTACAAAGGAATGTTTGCCTAACAGTGAGGCGATCTCAACCTGGCTGGGCTGATATGAAATATCTAAAAATGCTCAACCAGTATAAGTGAGTCTTGGCTCTGCCTAGCTGCTATACTCGCAGAATGCAAGAACGTTCGACCCTAAAGGGGACTGCTACTGAACACAGAACCAGATGAAAGAAAGACCCTTGAAGTGCGATGGATGCGCGAAAGCGCAAGAAGAAAAGCGAAGTGAGCGCGAAGCGCGAGAGAGCGCACTAAGGTAAGCGCGAGCGTGGGAACGTGAGCGCTAAGGCGCGCGTTGTGCGGAGAATACCGGATAAGGAAACGGACAAGGAAGCGGATGTGCAAAGCGAGTGCAAACGCAGAGCGAGTGTTATAATGAGCGCGGATAAAGGTCTAGTATAGGCGGATAACGATAACCATTGGAAACACAAAGTGCGCCCAAGTGGTGACTACTACTTTAAAGTAAAACCCAATAGCGAGGGAAGTACAGCAAAGGGGAGTAATAATGATGGTGTAGTAAGTCAGCAACTTTATACTATGGAAATCGCATCGGAAGCAGAAGGGATAGGAGCAATAAGCGCTATGAATACGTAATGACATGTAATAACGCTGCAATGCTTGTTACAAACCACGAGGCAAGGCATATGACGTACCAATGAGGTGGATGGACATAGAGGGACGTTCCTGGATAGGCAATGCAGGCAATGCAGGGCGCTTAAGCGCAATAAAGCGCGCAAGGTGCGCGTGTGGGAATGCTGCGCGTTGTGCTGGGAAAGTACCGCGCCTATGGCGCGTTTCGCAGGGAAAGCTGCGCGTTATGTGTAAAACGACTAGGGACATGATAGAAGTCGAATATAGCTGATGGTGTGAGTCGTGCATTGAAGGCCAATTGTCATGAGTTGTGAAAAGGTGCGAAATGTGCCTATATGTGCCTGCAGAAACACGAGTCTCTACAACGGTCATCAAACCTAAGCGCAGCCTGTCACACATCACACCCCCCCTGCGAACCTTCGAACCTAACGTTCATTTGGTCACACCTCAATAGGGCCGAACCTAAGTGCGTATCTCTACAGTAGTATTGGCAACTGGGCAATTGCAAAGCAGCTGATTGCAGCTGTACCACACCTTGAAGATTGTCGTATGTGTTCCACTCAATTGGTCTGAGTCACGATCACTAAACATGACTTTTCACTCATCAGTTCCTGGAATCGCAACACAAAATGTCAATGACATATCACCACTAGCCATTGGGTCATATGTTATCATGCAACGCTCGCAGGGCTACTATATTGGCCAAGTGGTTTGTATGTACAAGAAGAATGGTGGTGGTAAAGGTACTTGACACGAGAGTATTCTCCTTGCTGGCACAAAAGATGTTCCTTCATTGACAAACTTAGGATTACGGGTTTTTATTCAGGCAAGTGGTGCCTTTTTTCCTGCTTGCTTGTACTGATTTTAATTCACAAACTTCTAAGATGCACCCTGGAGAAAGTGAAAACTTGTTCTGGCACTACAGCAAGTCCACGGGACATTTATGGACACTTGCCAGTATCAAGGAACTTGTCTACAATCTTGGAACATCCGCAGCTCAGTGTTTCAGATGGCCGGTATCACGCCCTCAAACTGTGGGCTTTTGAACAGCAAGTGTTTATTCTACAAAACACTGTAAAACATATATTTATCTTTCTCTATAGGTGGGAAACAGCGGGTATTGTGACAGTGCGCGAGATTATTGCATCACAGTTCACTGTACGGTCTCGCAAGAAGCAGAATCATGGGTGTACCTAGCTAGAATCCAGTAGCACGAAATTTTTACGGAAAATTTCCTTTTTTGGTATGTTTCGGGGAGCAAGCATGTCCGAAGTGCGCCCCACAAGCCTCAAAAACGTTGCGCCCCAAGAGGAAAATTTAGAAAAAATTGCGGACATGCGGTATAGGGAGCAGCCGGGGTCCTTTACTAACGCTGACTAACGGGAATAGCCGAAATGCCGGATGTTTGTCAGCGACTCCGCAGATCAAGGACAAAGGTTAGTATTTTACATTACCGAGACTTAGTAGTATATACTGCGAAACGGCAAGGAACGCTAAACGAATCAGGCGAAAGTAACAGGACGAAACTGTGGATTATTTGAGCGGGTCTAGTCTGAAGAATAAACACCGGCGTCAGCTTCTTTCTCCGTAGCGCGTTCTTGAAACGATTGTCTTCTTCAGACCTCGAATGCCTTGCATTGTACTCTTGTAGTACGTGAGTTTCTTCAAGTTTCTTCAAGTTCCTTGCCTGGTACCCACACGTCCGCTTCACGACCGTAACCGCGCCAGCGAACGAGATATTGCTGTCCGCGTCCGCGCGTTCTTGTGTCAGATGTTTGTCAGCGACTCCGCAGATCAAGGACAAATGTTAGTGCTTTACATTACCGAGCCTTAGTAGTATATATACTGTGTTCATATTTTACTTTAGAGCCAGTCGAAATAATAGAAAGAAGATTCTACTTTACCTCTCATCCCTACGCTGCTCATAACCACACCTCTTATATCTAATAATGAGTTCCCTCAATGGTTGGCACAGAGGTGAACGTGCCATTCAGGAGAAATTCGGATTTCATGGAGCTGTATCTCAGTCTTGGACTAAGATCGAAGGAGAAATGCGAGAACAGCACCGAGATTTCTACTCCACACGTCTCCCATTTATTCCTGTCACCACTCTTGACTCTATGGGTCGTCCTTGGTCTTCAATACTCGCAGGTCCACATGGAGAGATTGGGTGGGTTTCCAGCGAGACGTACGACCAATTGTCTATGCGGGCGGAGGTCTGGGACGGCGATCCGCTCAAGGCGAATGCGGACTATCACGCTGGTACTACGGATGAATCTCAGAGGAAGATGCTCATTGCTGGTATTGGTGTAGAGTTCTCAACTAGGCGCAGGAATAAGTTTGCAGGGTCGGTTAAGGCTATTGGAAAGCAAGGGGAATTATTAGATATCTGCGCGACTGTTAACCAAGCCATTGGGTATGTCCACATTCTTTTAAACTTGCTTTATCTAGTGATAAGCTGGCTGTCCGCAGAAATTGCCCGAAATACATCACGATCCGCAATCTTGTTTCATTTCCACACACGAAACCTCGAGTCATTCATCAAGAGATCAACATCCCCCCGACTGACCGTCTTCCTTCAGATCTCATCACATTCATCCTTTCATCCGACACCGTATTTGTAGGTTCATCATACTCGGCCTCTGAGGAAGATGCACCGAGGTTTCCATCTCACCTCGGCATGAATCATCGCGGGGGGAGGCCTGGGTTTGTTCGTGTACGCAACGATGGGCGTACTCTCGTCTTGCCTGATTACTCAGGTAAGCACTGTTATATCCGCATACTTAAATTGATTACGAACCTCCTACCAATACTTAGGCAACCGATTGATGACATCTCTCGGAAATATAGAAGCCACAGCTCTTGCTTCTTTGACATTCCCATCGTTTACCGACGGATCGCTCTTATATGTTACCGGGATTGCCCATAACCTTTTTGGCGCTCCTGCTCAAGCAATTATGCCTTCGCAGAATGCTCTCAGCACGATTGAAATAACAGGTTATATTTTTATCGAGGACGCATTACCTGTCCGTCAACGTGAAGGGACAGAGCCACAGAGGAGTCCGTACGCACCCCCTGTGAAGCTGCTCAAAGAAGAACAAGCTTCTTCAAGGTACTTCAGCAGCGAAGACGCGATACATGCGACGCTTTCCCGCATCCAGCTTCATTCCTCCGATATCGCCACATTCGCATTTGAATCTCCTCACAAGCTTAATATTATCCCAGGCCAAGCCGCCATCCTTGATTTCACCTCTTTCCTCGGTGCATCGCCATACAGGCACATGGCAGCCGAAAACCCAAATTCGGTGAACGACGATCGTATAAGGACGTGGACTATTTCATGGTGCAGCTCGTGGAAATCGGTTGCAGATGGGGTAGGCACGACATTTTCCTTGACAATGCGCCTGAAGCCTGGTGGTGCCGTTACTGGGGCACTATTTGACATTGCCAACAAACTCTCAGCGGTCCGCCCAGAGTTGCTTGAGGACTCACGTCCGCTTGGACTGGGCGTTACGCTGGTCGGAATAGGAGGGGACTTCGTCCTCGAGCCCACAGACCCTCACGAGGGCCCTGAAATCGCGATCACACGCGAGGAAGAACAGATTTCTGTCCGAAAAAATGCTCCAAGGAAGCTCCTTTGGATAGCGGGCGGGATTGGAATAACACCTTTCCTCGCTATGCTCTGTGACATTCCCTCACACTTCGCCGAGTACGAAATCACCCTTTTGTTGTCTACTCGCGAGCCAGATGTGATGCTCTCTCTTCTTTCCAATGCAATCGAAGCCGCTGCCCACAAAGTCAAACTAGTCGTTCATGTCTTCTCGCACACTGAACAATTCAAGAGCTCCTTACCTACTTCCGTATCGCTTCATCGACATTCTGGACGGATCACTTCCTCATTTGTCTCCGACTTCAAAGTTGAATGTGTGTATGTTTGCGGCTCAGAAATGTTCGAGCGAGAGGTTATCCAGGGCGTGGTTGGGAAGGTGAGAAAGGAGGGGTTTGCATACTGACGTATGCCGAGGTTAGGCGTGTTGTCTGTTGACTTTCTTTCAGAATATAGGGAAGTTCTCCGAGGTCTTAGTAACCGCGCGGCCGTATACATGTTTAGTCTGCACATCCACATTACTTGCTCCTCGGCCACACGTCAGAGGCTAATCCAGGTTTGGGTATACGATCGTGTTCAAGTGATAGCGCCTGTGCTACGTCTGACCCGCTGGTTAGGTGGGCAAAGATGGTGAAAACAAGGTGACTGAAAGTACGTAAGGAGTTGGTGATTTGAATCTGATGATACCTTTTGCCTGGATAACGTAAGCGATGTCAATCACAGTGTTCCGCTAAACTGGTGTTTTTTTCATCGTCCTCCGAGTCTTCAAAAGCTCGATTTGCAGCCGGTGATTGCGAACGCTATCCTAGAAAATAGTACTGGGATTAAATTCGGCGGGGCACCAATTTTTTTGGACGTGCCTCGAGGTGGAGCGCTCCGAGTCTGCGGCAGGCCCATGGGCCCCGGCCCCCTAATTTCCTATTCGTGAGGTCTGAAGGCCTGAGTACTGAGCCACTCATCCCCACATCGAGCAGGTAACAAGAAATTACCTTACAAGGAAAAAATAATAAAAGTGTTGAGACGCAATCGAGCCCTCCTCCCACTCTTTTGCCTTCCCCGCTAGCCGAGTGGCTCGTCCCTTATGCTCAGACCATCGCACACGATTGCTTCGCGCTTTTTGCCTTTAAAGGCAGAAACGCGTGCTGCAGAAAAACAATCGTACTCGATGTCCACAGTACACCTTGTGGTTTAAAAGAAGCGGGGAAAATGTGTGGGCTTGCCACAACACACGCGCTATTGATTCTTTCCAGGGATTTAAACCCACCTCGCAGATAATTTACAACCGTCTCTCTTCTCTCAAGCACTATCACAAAATGCCTGCTACAGGACGTAACGTGGTACGCTTCCAGCCTACCTCACTTCACGCGTCTTGTACTCATGACACTTTCTCTACAGAAATCTGTTGAATGCACTGTCTGCTACAAAGTTATTAGCCGCAAGGCCGATCTTCCTAGGCATATGCTTACGCACGCTGAAAACAGGGATGCCCTGTACGTGCTCGTCCTCTATTAAACCAGATGATTCTTGACCTGTTGACTATCTTCATCAGTAAGCACGCATGCCCATACGATGGCTGCGATTACAAGACCCTTCAAAAGTCTAACGTCCAGACGCACATCAGGACCCACACCGGGGAACGCTCGAAGGCGTGCCCTCACCCTGAGTGTCAATTTTCCACCACCGATCCAGGCAGCCTGACGCGTCACCGCAAGTCAGAACACGGCTACAAGCCAAAGGCGCGTTGCATTCCAGACGGCAAAGCTGCTCGACGGTCCGCCACCGCGCCCTACCCCTCTACTCGATTTGTGAAACCAGAGGTAGAGATTCCTGCCTCGCTGGATCTCAATGACCTAACATTTCGTGAGTTCCCAGGTCTCATGCCCTGCGGTGCGCTCTCGCCTTGCGAGTCCATCGACTCCCAACTCTCGGGCGAGTTCACGGAACTCTCCTTGGACCGACTCTTCCCCGATCTCTCTGCCGAGAGCTTCATCCCCATACGTGGTCAGCCCTCTCAGCTCCCGCGGGTCCCCATCCCGAACTACTTCCGGCCTTCGACCGTCCCCGTCGATCTCTCCACTCTCCACATCGACCCGCAGTTACTCTCCGAAGCCGCGCATCCGCAGCCCATTCACGATGTCGGATTTCAGTATCAGTCCCAGTCCATCGCCAATGAGGACTTTCAGTATCAGCCCATCTCCGGAACCAATGTGAACAATAAATTACCAGTTGATCTGGAGGAGTTTTTACAAAAATATGGCTCGGGGTCCTTTGAAGGCCGCTGCGAGTACCCTGAAAATGCACCGTATTCGATGGCAGAGCCCTCGTTTACAAACGAATACAACGTCTATTGAATCTTCTTTTTCATCTTTCACCTTTCACCTTTCATCTCGTTGTCAAATTACCTGTACATCAGCATCACAATTACATGTCGAACTCGGAGTTATCATTATTGGTCATTTATATCACGCCACTTGCACCTTTTGTACATATCTTCAACCGCACTTATTGCGACCTTCAAATTACAGGATGTACAATTGACAGCAGTACACGAATGTCATGACCATGAAATATGAATTGATATCTTTTGAACTTGAACGTGACTGATCACGTGGATCTAAAATCACACTCAATCAGTCAGCGCTAAGTCATAAAGTGGCCTCTTGACAAACCACTACCGCCACTTGAGCCTGAGATGCACGCTGCCAGCACGTTTCCTTGAGCCACACTATAGCTCTGTCCACGCTGGTTTTCTATATAAATCACCCTTATTTTTCATTTCTCTCTCTTTTTCTCTGTCTGTCTCTCACCGTTTGACGATATACTTTTGAGTCAACGACAAACAGCATTGGTTATCTACTACATCACAATCTGTATCAATTTCCGTTTAATAACTGTATTTCATGTCCACGATCCTCTCCAGCTCGGAAACGACAAACAATTCGCCGACTCCGATCAGTCCTTTCTCCAATTATTCAGCTGCTAGTGACGCAACTTCAGATGGTGAGTCACCGCTATTGCGATCTTCTCTATTCTATTTTGGTGAAGTGCGATCTGATATGATGAACTTTGATTTTTGGGTGTTAGAGTCACCCGACCTCGGGGCTTTCACCACTGTCTTTAGGGCCCTCAATCACCTTCAGCCACTCGTGCCTCCTCGAGGGGGTGCCCACCTCTACACAGAGCTTGATACACCCTCTACTGACCCCGGCCCGCCCTCTTCACTTCCGACGGACTCGGAGTTCATAGAAGGCTCTACAGTATGGAACCAGAGCATGCTAGCGTCTTATCTCGCATCCTCGAGCTCCTCACACACACGCTCGACGTTGACCAGCATGACCGCAAGCCCGCACCTTCCGAATCCCGACAACAACTTTGACGACTCTGGAGAGGAGACGGAAGGCGAGCTTGAACCGCTCACGTTCACGTTCACGACACCTAGTCGATCAGAGTCTCATAATTCGGATGCGGATCTGAGTCACGGTCATTCACTTTCTGATGGCGATATTGACTTAGGGGACCAACCCAGTCTTGGTAACCTCGGTGGCGCGTTTTCCTTTCTTGCTGCAGAGCGTGCTAGAATTGCTGCCCGTGATCGTGGCACAGGCAAAGATAGCTCCACGAGCGATGGCGCTTGGAGAAACGAGGCAGAACCTCGCCGCACACGAAAGCGTAGAAGAAAAAAGGCGAGGGTAATCCAACTCCTGCAGCGAGATGTGGAACAGGAGAGCACGAGTCACACCACGGGAACCAGCACAGTACTGGGCGTATTTGGGACAACCGACGTTATTGCTGTCTCCTCGAACCCAGAGCCCGAACCTGAGACAGAGGAGTCGTTGTCTTCTGGCGATAATGCTGCTGTCACTATTCCTTCGACGCCTGCACACAGGTCTTCGTTAGATAGGCTGCGCCACAGTCATTCTACCCCATCATTGCATCTATCGCAGATACCCACCAATCCTCAAATTCTTAAGTTACGTTGCCTTGCCCATAAGCTACGACTCAAATTCCCGGAGGACTACGACCGCATTACGGCGTTACTCACGCAGGACTTTAGCGGTGCCGATTCCGACTTCTCGGACCCTAGGGGTCCAGCACCACGACCTAGAGACTCTTTGATTCATGTTTTTATTGACCAGTGAGAATTTTTGTCATTTGAATCCAATGGTTGTTAATGTATCATTTCAGCTCAAACATCCTCATCGGTTTCTTAACCTATGCCCGCCGTCACGCCTCTCACTCGGGTAGAAAGCGACGCCTCTCCCACGCAGCCCTCGCGCTCCTCCTTGAACGCGGACGCCCCATTACGCGGCGTTGCCTAGCCACTTCCTCCCCGCTGTATCAACCAACAGACACAGCCGAACAACTCGGGTACGAAGTCTGCATTTTTGTGCGCGTGCCAGACGGTGGGAATGGGCAGTACCGTCGTCCACCAAGTGCCAACACCAATGCAGAATCATGGCGCAAGGGACACGGGCGAGCGTCATCGGACTCTGACAAAGGCGTAGGTGGAAGCGGAGGCACAGGCTTGACTGCGTCTGGGAGCGGCGGCCGTAATGGACGCGTCCGCTACCGAGAGCAGGGCGTCGATGAGCTGTTGCAGCTGAAGCTGCATCAGGCGATCGCGGATGTAGATGTGCCCCGCCCGGGTGCAACGATAGTGCTAGCAACGGGTGATGGGAACGTCGGGCAGTTCAGCGACCAGGGCTTCCTTGGTCCTGTGCGAATTGCACTGAAGAAGGGGTGGCGCGTGGAGCTATACGCATGGGAGGAGGGCCTGAGCCGTGCGTGGAAGAAGGAGTTTGGGGAGGGTACGCCGTGGAAGGATAGGTTCCGCATTATCAAGATGGAGGATTTCGGGGAGGACTTATTGGAGGTCGAATAGGGGCGGTGAGCGGTGCTGTCTATGTTTAATTGTTTTGTTGAGATGTATATTCTTTTATTGTTGTGCATGTTGAGGGTGCTATTTTACGGGGGGCCAGCTGACCAGTGATAAGTTTTTTATCTCGGTCTGTAGCCAGCATTCACAATTTATATCTCAAGCAGCTACGAGCTACTGTTATCATAGGTTATGTGCCACACTGGTCCGGCGATCTCCGTCACGATAATGTGACTCTTGTCTTTTCCTATATAGCCCTCATTCCTCAAGATGAACCAAGAACTTTCACTGCGTCGTGGATCAATGCTCTCTCATGTTGGAAGGGCCACGCTATCTAATATCACAGAGGTTGCGCTGCTATATTCTTAGTTTTCTTCCATTTAATGAAATTTTACACTGTACATCAGTGAGTCTTCCCTCTTTTTATCAACCCACATACTTATTTACAATGTTAAAGACTTGCCAAACGATGCGCACGACAGTCGAAAACTCTATGGAGCTGCAGTATGCCCTTGAACTTGGTGCAGGTTCATCCACGGCCACCTAATGTTTTTTATAGCAGAGTGCTTGCGTATACTGAAAGAGAAGGCAAACACATGGAGTTCCTTCAAGCCCAATGTGATGACTTCGTTCTGTCTGGCCCCCATTCGTCGTCCATCGCCTATCGACAACTCGGCCTTACTTGGTATTTCCCCGGCACTTCCTCATACAAGGCAGTCTTATCTGAAGTTGTCGATACCGAGACCTGTCCATCTGAGCCGTCGAACAGGTCTTTGTGTACATGGAACAAATATGATCTAGTTCCTAGAATCAAAACTCCTGGTAATGACTACATAGATGAGACACGCGACCTTTACGTGACCATTGACATATTGGAGACTCACCAACGAAACTCCAAATTCAAAATCAATTTCCGCCAGTTATCTACGGGCGAGGAACACCCTTTTGACCATGAATCCCAGCTAGTCACTGTCATTAGACCGACCTCGTAGTGAGCAACTCTCATCACGGGTAAATGTGCGTCATGATGCGTTGAGCCGATGTCCTCGGAGACCGTGTTACTCTCTATGGCGTAGCTGTCGTTAAAGATGGTTACCAAATACTGGTCGCTTCATGTATGGGATTGGCATCAAGGTCGTTGAGCTGATGTAGGCATCTCCTTTCGTGCATTATTCACAAAATTCTCACTTGACCTTTCAAAAGGACATACACTTGCATGCGATCGGCGAAGGCCATGCCAATGGCTTTATCGAAATCCGCTTTCTTCAAGGAGAAGCTCTTAGCTCTCACCGAACACAGGTCTTAAAACATCGAGGACCTGTCAAAAGCACCACAACTTCAAGCAAGATTTATGCTGCCCATCCATTCAACCGATTTCGGATTTCGATATCCTTCAGTTCTCCATAGTGTGCACATCTCATGGCACCAGATGGACGTTGGATCTGGACAACAAACCCTCCAGATCGCATTATATGTGTGTGTGACGGGGTACTCTGATTGGATGTTCGTCATACCCGCTCGCCTGATATTCCTCCGGGATGGTTTGATGCAGAGGATGGACTGACAGTTCCATGGTTATCATCATCATGGGGCCCACGTAATAGTTGCTGCTTCCGGCTCCCAGACCTGAGCATACTATTTGAAGTGGGAGGATCTTGTGCTATATGGGTTGTTTGCAAGGATGGTGCGTATGCCAGATTTCAATCGCGTGGTATGGGCAAGGCAGTTCGGGAACGTACGACTTTCTCCTGGCTCAAAAAAAAGTTCGGGGAGTACCTGCCAGTGACAACCTACCTCCGGTGGTCAGTGACCGCACTGTTGATACCTTTGATGTCATGCTGGACGAGGAGATGGTGGTGATATGAGTGTTTCTGCCCGTCAAACTAATAAATTTAACTATCTCCGTTCCCCCGATAGGATGAGATCAGCTTATAGCCCATACGTCGTCAACAGTGAATTAACATGGCAGTATCAGGGACTCTGATATATTACAAACTATAGTTATAAGGAACCTTTAGTCACCTAAACGCTATGATCAGACTTGAGTACAAATCAGCGTATGCGTGGGTGGGAAATAACATAAGAGACGTACTCTCTGTCCCCAGGTAACGGACTGGGAAAAGAGGGTATCAAAGAGAGTCCGGTCATATATAGTTGTCCGTATTTTTCGCGTCGGCATTTAAGCTCCAACAAAAGACACCTCGCACCCACTCCACGAACGACGCCGAATAAGCCACAGCATCATAGGTCATGCCGTCGACGTATCAGGTATAGGCGCAAGCGCAAGGGTATCAGAGCAATGTGGTGGCATGTCGGAAAGAGCAAGCATGAGAGCATCACAACCACGTGTATGAAGGTTCTGACCGACATTCCAGAGATGGAGGTGCATGCGCGTAGCGAGGATCGCAAGGACATAGAACTGGAGGCTATGTTTTAAAAAGTCGTTAGTAGGTATTCGCAGCAGAGTTTAGAGATGCATACTTTTCGAAGACGGAGTGAATTGCGTACTGGGTGTGGAGTATCAGTGACTTGATGGTGAAGGGTATCGGGATTTACGCACTTGGGAATACAGCAATGGCATGAGGACGTTCACGGCCGCAAGTACTTTCATAACAAGAGTCATCAATGATGAGCATAGAGATATATGTATGTCCTTGACTCACACAGACCGCATGCATAGTAGAATATGTTATGCTTCACCAGGACGGTGTACAGAGGGCCGTTGGCTGTCCGCCAGTTCTGTATTGCACATATGGATGTGAGGGAGAGTAGTCCTAGGGAAGTGTGGTCAACGCGGGCCTGTAGTGTTTGTATAATATCAGTTCCCAGCGACATACCTAGTTCAAATATAAACAAGAAAAGAAACGGCATGGAGAGTTGGATGCCACGCGAGGTCCGGTAGCAGCCTCTGACGCCTGGGATTGCACTGATCGTGACTGTAAAAGTGGAGTGAATACGTACGAATAGTAGTGGGGAAGACGAGAAGAACCATGTGAGGCGGCAATAGTGGTGAAAGCAACACCGATGGCCGCTATTAAAAGGGTCTAGTTCGTTCATCAACCGTGAGCTTGAGGGTGTTGAGGGCATGGGACTCACAATAGCGGCGCATACCGCGCCTATGAGAATGAATTTATTGTTGTTCCAGAGCGCATATGTTCTGAGCACAAAAATGGCTGGACATATCGAATCAGAAGCACGTGTATGTCATGGAGCAATGAGAAATACATTCAGAGCAAACGACGGATATGAGGCCGAAACCTGTGAGAGGAAAGGGCAGCGCTCGGTAAGGACGTGCATTCAGTATATACCGTGCACGTACTTGAGTAAATATCGATCAACATGAGGCATCTCTAGTGAAGTCATGAAGTAAGGGTCATCCACCAGACTGCGCGTTGACATACCTCGGAATCGTTGTTCGGGGTGAAATATACTGAGGCATAACATGTCAATTTATTGTGGAGAGAATGTGTGCTGGAGCTGAACGCACGATATAAATCCGTAGCGATGATGACAAATGGGACATTTCGTGCGATGATATAAAGGCATTTTACCTTGTTCCAGCGCGACCGAAGTAGGAATGACCACTTTCAAGACCCAGGATACTTGTCATCAATATGAAAAGCGAGGGAGATCAGGGAACAAGTAGCATCACCTCTTCTTGAAGTGAACAAGCATAATCATAGATCTGGATATGCGAATTTAACAGCAGACAGGAAAATATGGGGTCGCGCCTACCCAGAATGTGGCCATCGACACTAGGCTACCAGGTTAGAAAAGGAAGAAGTAGTTCAGATAGGACACACCGCATAGGTACTGAGGAAGTAGTAGATCTGTTATTATCTGACCTCGTATTAAGAAGAAGCGACGCACCGCTAAGAACTGCAGACTACTGGCGGCTGCGACATCGTCAGCGGAATACTGCATCTGTTGAAGAGGTAAAAACGGTTCACATGACAGCAGGAAAAACCTCTGCTAGGAATTCATTCATTATTAGGGATGTTCACACATGGGAGCTTATGCATATATACTTATCCCTGCTTACAGCCTCCGATTGGACGTGGGTGTGTAGTGACAAACCAAAAACGAATAGCATATATGATCAAGTATGATTTTGATGTTGCTAGTTGCCACCAACAAATTCAAATAAATCTAGCTCCGTCTGTCTCTAGACACGATCTAATAAAGTTGAGACCGAGTGTTAGCTCGGGGTGGACGCAAGCAGGTGGAAGCGCTGGGAAGGCGGGAAACTTGCTTACGAGTTCGACCATGCGCTGGCCCTTGCATAGCAAATATACTCTCTATTCACACTGCACTAATAAGAATATAATGCGACATGTATTAAAGGGAGTGGTCACCGGGTTAGATCAAGGAACAAGGAGTAACATTAATGCACCAAACTCGTTGTAGACGGCAAGTCAAAGAAACAAACAAGCGCTACCCAGATATTTCGGCAAGTTACAACCATTTCTGTTTGCCAAGCACCATACAAAGCCAAGAGGCAGTGGAGTAGTGACTCAGCAAAGAGAAGATGAGATCAAAAAAAGAAATCCCCCGACGACACAAGCCAGTAGTGCAGCAGCAAGGTCATCATGTCCTCCGAGTTGCAAGCAGAGCTCAGAGGAACAAGGGCGGCAAAAATTTGATAACCAAAGAATGAGGGCGGTGCCCTCATAATAGTGGTTAAACTATTAAGAACAGATACTACACTTGATCTAAGCCAAAAGGCCAGAGTGGTAAAGATTCACCATGTCAACATTCCCCTTTTATATCTTCTGCACTAGCGCACGGGCCACCATCTCGATTTGGGAAACTCACGAAAGCCTGAAATGGTAATTCAACAAGGACACCTACCGCAACCACCTCTCCACATTGCATTCTCGGCCTACCTCTGTATAGCAGGCTATCCTACAACACCCACATCTGAACCCCGCATCCATGTGCTCTCTACTGCCTCACACACTGCCGCTTCCTGCCAAAGTTCCGCCCCAGCTTATTGAAGTTTGTTGCTTGCCCTTGCATTATCTGGAACCAACCTCCTGCTGGTGGATTCCGACTCGGGAACGATCTCGACGGAATATGGACGACCGCAACAAAACGGTATAATATTTGTCATCGACCGACGTTCGACGTATTACAACTTGAACGGTATGTCGTTCCTACGCTATGAACAAATTTCCATCTCTATGCTTAGCATACTACTTACCATAAACAATGAGTTACGAGTCCCATCCGCATCTCAGTTCCTACTAGAGGCTCATTTTGTTTCCCTTCAATAAAATGTGTGCTAACATCTCGAGCAGAATATATTCTTACTAGGTACTTGCCACATACGCGAGAGTTCCTATCGACGGCTGAGATAACGTATTCTTACTAGCTCATTGTCCCGTCTGCTCGCCTCGATTCGCCTGACCTGCCCCATGCTCTTTTAAGTCCAAGTTGGAGACGAACGAACAGACACAAACATCTATGCTCGCCTCTTGCACCGTCTTCATGAGCTCTAGCAGCTTTAAGTCCGCATTTTTCATTTTTTTCGCACTGTTATCGTCGAATTCCAGTCTTTGGATCTCATCTCGTGTTGGTCACTTTGTTATCCTCGTAACGACTCAGCGAAACCGCAGCTATATCGACGCAGTCCAGTTCCACGCTCTTGGTGTCTTCGAACCAGGTAACGTATGGTTCATGTACACCTGCTAATGCTAAGTGAGGGTAGTATTGTCAGTACGAGACATGCAAGGAGAAAGCCAAGCGCATATCCCATCACCTGAATGTTCTGCCAGCACCAATCTGAATGGCAAAATGAAACATGATTTCATAAACAAGGGCTCATATTGCGCGAAGTCGCCATGAGCGGAGCACCAGTAAGAGGAGTCAAAGATATACATGTTTTACCTTGAATACGCGTGATCAAGCACATCTCAACTATCCGCGGAACATGGGGAACTCGCAACATGGTCCCGCATGTCAAATAGCCAGCCAAATAAAAGGTAAGACCTGCAAAGAACACGAGACCAAACGCATCAGATCAATAACAAGGAGAGATAGTGTCGACACCAATACTATTGTAGGGATGCTCAATCCATTCAGTTTGCGCTCACTTGAAAGCAAGTCACTTGATGGAAAATGGAAGTACCGGGCGTAGTAGTCACTGCCGAAAAACTGACAAGGAATGATTAGTAGTACCAGAGTGGAGCACCAACTTCAAGTTTTAGCTTGATTTGCGTGTTGCAGCCACAACCCCACCACATCCATGACAATACCTGCTCCCATTGTTGAAAATTTTGCTCCTTGCCTTACGCTCGAGTATATTGCCAGAGTCAACAAGCGGCAGAACTTGGAGCGCATTTGAGCCTAATGATCAGACGAATGGGTGCGCAGGCCGCGCTGGGTTCAAGACAGGTTGCAATTTGGGACATACAAGGATAGCGACTGGCCTTGGATAAGCGAACAAGCCAGAGCGTCCAGCAGAGCGTCGTGAGGCAGACCACGTTCTCAGCACCCGCTCGGGCCGCAGTCACACGTCTCCTAGGATAATAGTCTGTTAGCTAGGGCAAGAGGGATGCTAGGATGGCGGGAATAGCAACAGTTTCGAACCTACGAAAGTTCTCGTCAGGCGGCTACCGCTACCCCCAACCGCGCCGACCTTCTCGTTCTGTTTAAGATAACTTGAATACTACTGAGCCTATACTATACCTAGTGGGAGTATAGGCTCAGTCGCACAGCTACAACCGCGAAACGACGACCGGCCAGTAACCATGACCCACCGGCAGGGTAGTTTATGGTTGGGGAAGGGTTAGTGGGGGGTAGGAAGCTTCAGACCTCAAGTCTCACCCATCGAGACCCTAAACCCACTCACCAAGGGACCCTTTTTCGGTCGTTTCCGAACCGAACAGGGATTTTGGCGGCTCCGCGCAGAGACAACGCTAGAGAACCAAACCATGCAATCAAAGTCACCCCTCAGGCCTCAAACCGAAAGCTGACACTATGTGTAAGCTTCCCGTTGATAAGAGAAATCAACTGATCTCTCGAAAAGTCCAGACCATGTGCCGCGATAGGCAAATATTCCCCGCAAACGAGATTTAGACGACTGTTTTGTGAACTTCTTTCGCAATGGAAGCGCTATATATACGGTTAATACCAAGAAGTCGATGATCCTGCCCCGCAATCGACAAACTTTCACCGCAAGCGAAACTTTGAATCGAGGAACGTTTGTAAAGTAATTTGCAATTCACCGCCATGGGAGTGGTAGGCTAGGTTGAAAGGGGACATAGGAAACGTCGTTGTGCATAATACCATCGAAGAACGTTGCAACTTGCAAGTGGCAAGCGAGCATGGAAGTACTAGGGCGTAGTTCGTACTAGTTTGGGTAGCAGGCGAGCAGTGGTGGCCAAATCAAGATGGGCCCCGCCTCGACCGCATTTCAGTTACGTTAGTGCATATGAAGCAATAATAAAAATTATTAACTGGCGGCTAAAGTTGAAGATGTCCTCGAGACCGGGTTCAAACTACACTGGCGGCTGGCCGTGGGAAAAGTGCCAGTAAAGTGAATTTGAGTATCACACTCAACCACTCAACGTCGCACTTCAAATTTCAGATTCAATAATACGGAGGCCAGCGGTTCGTTTTTGCACCCAATCAAGTCTGGAACTTTCATCCTCTTTACAGCTATTCTAGGCTAACCCTTGCTGCAACCAACCGTCTTGGTAGCGCTGACTTCGTGAAATGAAATGAAGCGCACTTCGACTAACTTTGTTTACAACGAAGTCTACTGAAGTGTATCTAATTTTGCTTCGATTCGCTTCGCGGCAACAACTGCATAGTAAGAGTAATGATGGGAACTATTTTAAGCAACCATTTAACAATTGGACTCGCGTGTTCCTATCTATACATCCACCGAGTTCAGCAAACGGAGTTCCCCTAGGGTCATGGCTAAAGATTCCTTACAGTACTCTCCTGTCGATGCAGTTGACAACCATGACGAGGAGAATTCACTTGGTGATGCAGAAAGGTTCCGTACTGAGCCTCGTCCCAAGTTGCATATCCTTCGCGTGTGGCCTATGCTGAGCCATGGCGCGTTGATATGCACATCAATGCTCTTTTTCGCGTTATGGATGGACACACCTTCTCCACACCTGCATGACGATATTCCTGTATACTGTGAGTGAACAGACATCCTCGGACAGTTAACGTATAGCGTTGATGATGTGTCACAGCTCCAGCAATTGGTGCTGTTGAGTCCGTGATCGTAAGATTCAATGGAACACTCGACTTTCCTTCCATCTATCGTGGCCCTCCTTCCCCAGAAATTGATGCCGCTTGGGCCAGGATCGCTCACGATGGTGCGTCGTCCAATTTTTTTTTGTCATCTTAATTAGTAATTGTTCACGTCCATGAAACCTCAGTGCTACCAACTCGAATGTCGCTTGAGGAAATTCTCAAAGCCGGCGAAGTAGATTCACCTTCCAAGGTCAAATATCCACCCAAATTTGGTGGGGGTTTCATGGTATCCATGGAAGCCCCTCACCAACTCCATTGTCTAGTAAGTTATACTACACCGAAAGTCTAGTCGTTCTTGCCTCACGTTTCGTAGAATTTACTTCGCAAAGCCTCGTGGCCCGAGTATTACGGATCCACAGAAACTTCATTCCAGGACACGCCCAAAGTATTCCGCATGTATCTTGGTACATTTGTTTTTTTATTGATGTACCTCCTGCTTATCATATACATCACAGATCATTGCATTGAAATGATCAGGCAGAATATCATGTGTAATGTCGACGTGATGATGATAACATGGGACTGGGTTCAGGGACACAAAGTCCCATTCCCTAATTTCAACACCCGCCACCAATGCAGGAACTACGAGAAAATCTTGGATTGGGCTGTCAAGCACGCTGTTCATATCGATAAATCCGAGGTCACTCGCTTCGAAGATACGGTTGACCTTCCCCTACCCTCCGATCTGATGCACCATAACGTATAAGGAATATCGTGCTGCTCACTCACTACATACTACATTTACGAGTATCTTGCAAGAACGACAATAATTAAGAGCTTAGTCTGTATTGTTAGTGCCATCAATGACATAGGAACATATCGGTTTCGGCCACGGGATATGATGTTTGTTCTCGTCTGGAGTCGCTAGGCTGAAAAGGGGACTTATCTAGTACGTCAGGTAGCGGGGGCCCTGTCAGCACACAGCTAACTCTTTCCGAGTCGTGAACATATATAGATCTTGATAACAACAATTGCACAATTTGCAATGAATTCGGCTCCAAGATCTGCTTCTGATTGCAGGGGTAAACCTTTTGTGATGCGGAGAACTTGATGGGGAAACCTCTAGCTAGGCTCTAATAGGTCAACTTCATAATTGATGGTGACTCGAAATCATTAGTATTACCGGTGTCCCATGGAAGTAAATCATAGCCGTGTCAATTCCGTTGAAAAGATACTAATGAAGACTGTTTCATTATTGTCCTTAATGGCTTTGCTGTCAGACCTGAGTCTCAAAATCGACCTCGGGCGCGACTCAAACAACAACAAAGATCTAGATGCTGAAAGACTTGGCCATTTAGTGAGTACTGATATATAACCGGCTACTAAAAGAATTGATGGCCACTGGGGGCCAGCTCAGAAAAAGGAAGATGTCATGTTCGCATCAAGTGACTTGCCTTCGAATGAATTGAGCCCTATATTGGTAGTATGGCTAAACCTTGTCAGGCATAGTAGTATTCCTAACAAATCAACAAAGGATTCCTAAAGGGTCTGCCCAAATGATTTACGAGAGGACGACAGTACGGCGTAAGGTCAAGACAACATTTTAGAATTGAGTGGCACTCAACCGAACTCCCAAAGCGAAGCGAAGTTAGCTAGTCCTGCAGGGCTTCCAACTTGTACGACTTGTCCCAAGTGCATCTTGAGTGTCTTGAAACTCTACCAACTTCAATTCCATTTCTTGCACCAGCTATGCGTAAGAAATATTCTGCATCATATTCTCTTGTCGACGGAGTCGACGATCGTGACGATACGAATCTTCTTGATAGCAATACAGAAACAAGGCATCCTCCAGAATCCCGTCTTCTTCGCTGGTCACCATGGCTAAGCCATGGTGTGCTGATATCCATAACCATGGTGTTCTTCGTGCTATGGGTCCGGGCGCCGTCGATCGATGACGTAGTTCTGTACTGTAGGTGGACGGATAGCGTTAACACACAGAATCTTGCTTACTTCGTCGCAGCTCCAGTAAACGAGGTGATTGAATCCATCGGCATTATAAGATTCAATGGAACTCTGGACGCCCCTTCTATATATCGTGGCAGCCCGTCTCCAGAAATTGACGCCGCTTGGGATAGGATATCTCGTGATGGTTGCACCTTATGCTTCACTTACATCATAGACATTTACTGATTATATTTCCCAGCGCGTCTAGTTCGTATGACGCTTGAGCAACTGCTCAGAACAGGGGAGAAACCTTCTCCCGCCATGGCTAGGTATCCGGACGAATACGGTGGAGGTTATATGGCAAATGTAGAAGTCATTCACCAGCTCCATTGCATAGTCAGTTGTAATACAGGGAGGCTGGTCGATCTTTACTCACTCCTCTGTAGAACATGCTTCGCAGAGCCAGCTGGGGTGACCATGATAATTCCTCGGGTCATGACTCGCAATCCCGTGAAAGCTTCTGGCGCATTCATCTCGGTTGGTATACTGTTTCCTGTCCGGCCCACGTCCTGCTTACTAGTACCTCAGACCATTGCATCGAGAATGCTCAGGCAGAACATTATGTGTCGTGGTGACGTGACGATGCTCACTTACGACTGGGTGGAGGGAGTCAAAGATCCTTTTCCTAACTTCAACATTCCTCACCGAGTGCAGAAACTTTGATAAAGTCTTGAATTGGCTTGATGAGCGTCGCGTTGTTATCCCTAAATCCAAGATGGGTCCACTTGGAGGATAACGTAGACTTGTCTTCTCCTCCTTGATGGCAGTCTCGAAATATTCTCCAAATGACGACTCTCGCGTAGATCATGATATGACGAATGTCCTTGAATATGTCGCAAAGTCGAATAGAAATCCTAGTATCTCTGCTGAATAGATTAATGATTGTCAGTTTGATGCATTAAAACAGGCTAAGTAACCTAGTCTTGTGATGCATCGATAAGCTGTCGATAAGCTTGCGCAAGCGCTCAGCGCTCATCGTGCGATGCATCAGGGATCTGACACTTGTACATAATACTGATCGGACATTTAAATTTAAACAACCGCCGTGCATCTAGCGTTCTACAAATGGCTGTACAGTGTAACGCCTTATGCTAACTTGAACAGGGGCAGAGTACTCATCGACATCGATGCGTCACTCATATCTGAAACCTCTGACCAAACAGCGTCCCGTTTACAAATGTTCGCGTCCGAACTTCGGTTCAGGACCGAACGGCGGTAGCACTAGTCCCGAAATCAAGTGACTCAGTTGTCCCTCCTATCACTTTCTTGCGTGAGAGGACCTGCCCTACTATGCACTGAGCTGATTCGAAAACGGCATTGACGAGAATTCGGGCTTGTGAGCGGACCTACGAAAAGGTATAAAGCCCTCTTGAAGATTCCAAAGTAGTGCATCGACGAAGTGCCAATCGTACCTCCTAACTCAACATGAAGCTTTCTCTTTTCCTCAGCGTGTTCGCATCCATCGTGGCTTTTGCTACGGCATACCCCACGCAAGGAACCATCGAGAAACGTTCCTGTGAGTATTCGTGACTTCATCACCACGCTGAGGTTGATAAGCGTAACTCAGTACTACTAGATGTGGAGAAGCGCGAGGAACTCGACGTCAATCTCTACGCCGCCGCTTACGAGGACTCTTACTGAACTTGACGCCGGGTTCTACGCAGGTGAGTTATAGCCTTATATCTTATTTTATGTGGGAATCACCCATCTACTAGGTCTGGCATAGTTGCAACCTCACCTACAAGTCACTTTCCTGTACTACTACATATCATGACCCCCTTATCTGATTGCTTGATTTCTGACACGTTGCCCATATAATACAATTCAGTTGTCTCATTATCTTTGCCCAAGCTACTGACCCAGGGCTCTTGCCAATAAGCTGCGATCTGGTGAAATGTCCATGTCAGGCTTCGGGAAATTAGAAATCCTACTCTGGTTCACCGGCAAATTAGCACGGCCCTCTACAGGGCCTAATTGACAGGTATAAATGATATCAAATTCACTTAAATTGACCCATAGCTCTTTGAATCTTGACCGCTAACTCGTGTGTCATCATAATCACCTTATCGAGGAACGTTCCGAACAACTATCTTCTCTTGAATGGTCTTACTACGGGAGACTACGCGTTCTTCATATCCTAAGGAATAGCATGCATATCACGCACGGCTAGAAGAACAAAATGCAACGACGACAGGACTGAGAAAGCAATAAACCTAACCGAATTTTGGGCATCGTATGCTGCTCAACCACAGCACAAGAAGAAGCAACGATACATTCTCACCTGCCAACGCGTAGTACTGCACGTAGTCCAGATGAAACTTGTACAAAATATTGTCAGCCGGGAATGCCGTGACCGCGTGAATAAAACAACACCACCTTAAACCTAGAGACAAGCAGTGTCATAATCTTACTTTCCAAATACCACACGCAGACGATGGGGCGCTCACCAGTGAATAAAGTTAGACTCAAACTTCTTATTCCTATCGTTTGTTCATCGCCTGGTCGGCGTCGCCGCTCTCTGCTGCTGCGAGCGCTCGATTAGCGCACTTGGGTGAAGGAGGTGTACAGCGCGAATATAGAGCACGTCACTGTCATGCAGAGTGCGCCTGGAGGGGCGACGATTAGTGAATGTTTGGGTCGGAGGTCGCGCACATACCCTCAGTAATTCGGCACTTGTTAACATGCATTCTTTCAGGCAAATGTCCAGAAAGTCTATGTGACCCCTCAGAAGCTGGTCTACGGTGGTTGCCTTAGCCGATTTCGTCTCTGGCGCGCACCAGTTAGGTTCAAAAACCTCGAATGTCGCAAAAGCCAGTATTTGCTGAACGAGAGCGATCATGCGAGCTCTCAAGAGTGCAACTCGCAGTCGCCACTGCTCGAACTCGAGGTGGTTGGACACGGAACGCCGCCAGGAACTTGTCTTCCGTTCTATCCACATCGATGAGAGCAACTGTTCCACATGCTTGAGAATAAGAAAACGATCAAGGACCTGATGACGCAAAACCCTTGTGACAGATGTCAAGTAAAAGAGTGAACGCGGGAATTTCACGGTGTAGTGGAGTGTAAGAGCATCAATCGCCTGCTTGGGATGAGCAAGGACGGTAGCACAAAGGCTTTACGCATATACCTAACATGGCCTTCTTGTCATCCTTCTCCCGGCCGTGATTCTTATTTGCTTTTCATCTGGCACGCCCTCGCCTTCTTCACCGCCGATGACGCCGCTTACGCTGATGACCTTGAGTAATCATTCATACAATCCGCTGCTCGCGATGCTGACTCGCACATCTTCGCGGAACGCGGCATCTTTCCCTGTAAGTGCAAGGTCGAGCAGAATCTGTAGCATAACGATACTTACCTTTCGCGGGCTTCCTCAGTTCTATGTGGGCAAGGTCTAAGAGGTGGGTGAGGAAGGATGAGGAGGCCAGGAAAAAATAACGCTTGAGAGCGGAGCAGAAGCACGAGCTGTTGATCTTGCAGGGGTACGATTCGTGTGTGTATACGCGTCTTCGATGAATTTGTAAAGCCTGAAAATACCCATGAAAAAAGACACGAGGACCCAACCCAATGGAGAAACACGCTTTTAATCTTCCATGGACAGCGACATTTTCGTTAAATCCTTCTGATCGACTTACACCTCAATTCCACATTCACGTACCACGTTAAAATATTTCCCTGCAAGTAAAAACTTGTGTTTCCAAACTCCAGAAGGGGCGGTATACAAGCGCCGCCGGGTAATCAACCTCCAACAGTACGTGGCGGAGGAACACTTGTATGCTGGCGTTTCGAAGAATGGGTCGAGCCATCCCGAAGCCACTCAGACATCAGTACACATACACCCCATTTTCTCAGACACAAAGCTCACTGTATATCACCCAATATTCGTCCATACTTCCGAAATGCCCATACTGCTCTCCTTGATACACAGCTTCTTGTATGGGTCTTCGAAACGACCCGTAGTTGTTCGTACTCGGAACATCTCAACATAGGGCATCCCTGCTGCAATTAGAAGAGTGCCGTTACCTTGACCGCGCTGGGGTCACCTGACATAGTCTGCATGCGCTCGCATATCACCGTTAACACTTCCCCACTCTTCACATTAATAGGTACATCTGATGTGCTCTTCTTCATGTCAGACAAAACGGCCTTCAGCTTTGCCACGCCACGCCAAAAGGCTTCATCTCGTGCTGCCTGCTTTGGATGAGACTCAGAAGAAGATAGAGAAGAGGCTTCGTCGTCATCGGTGGTAACCAGTTAGAGGATGAGCTGATAAATAAGGGATAGGGTATGAACTATTGGGTGGACGGCGAGGTGTTAAATGCATGTTCGAGTTGAAAGAGGAGAGTTTTATAGTCCTTTCAAGGGATAATTAAAACGATGCCTGAGCGATGGGAGAAATTGACTTTGAGCATGTCCGGATGGCAGCGCAGAGCGCATGATTGACAAGCCGAAAATCGAGGTGGCTGCAGCTCTCTACAAAAGGGGTATAGTAAAGGCTCAAGTGCTATCCGTTCCGTTGGATCTCGAAGGGACGAATCTGTAAAAAGTATGAGCGAGAACTATTAAAAGGGTGAGAGCTAAACACGAGCCTCACTGGAGCTCACTGGTCGCAGGTAATGAGACCAGAACTTGGCCTGAGCCGATACGTGGCCGTTTATTCAACTTGTTTAAACCAATTAAAACTCGACAAATTTCAGTGCTTTGTTGGGTCGGCATCCGAGTCAACGATGTTGAAGAATATGATGTTTGTTCTTGTTTGACATGAAGAGTCGTGCAGTTTACCTGCAACTTGCATGGTCTTAGCTGCCAATTGAACATCTATGGTTTAGAGTATCAAGGTTTCTGAGGCATTTTCATTACTTACGTTCTACACTGCAGGTACCTAATTTTCGCCTCGGCACTGGCAGTCCCTGATGTAGCGGAGTGGTAACGTTACTAACAGGGCACCGCACATTCATGATGTAGAATTTCTCTCATGCGAATATTTAACCGACGCGGTGGTGGCTAAATCAGCCTGAAAGGTTTAGGGTCCGCCTAATCAATTTACGACTCGGAGGACGCCCATTGCTGTAGTCTTCGAATTGCTTTGGGAATGCGAATTACAAGAGGGGTCCTCGTGTTGTCCCTCTTATCACTTTCTTGGGTGAGATCTGAACCTGCCCTATGGACTGGACCAATTCGAAGACGGCATCGATGAGAACTCGGGCTTGTGAGTGGACCTACGAAAAGGTATAAATCCCTCTTGAATATTCCAATATTGTGCATTGACGAAGTATTAGTCGCACCTCTGAACTCCGAGTCAAACTTGAACATGAAGCTTTCTCTTGTCTTCAGCGCGCTTGCATCCATCGTGGTTCTTGCTACGGCGTACCCCATGCAAGGAACCATCGCGAAACGTTCCTGTGAGTATTCATGACTCCATCACCATGCTGAGGTTGATAAGCGTAACTTGCTTCCAGACGTGGAGAAGCGCGAGGAATTTGGCGCCGATCTCTTCAATTATAACGAACGGTACTAAACTTGACGCCAGGTTCTATGCATGTTAGTTATAGCCGTATGTCTTTTTTATGTGGGAGTCATCCATCGTATCAGGTCTGGCATCGCTACAGCCTCGCCTACAGGTCACTTCCCTGTATTACTACATATCATGACTCCATTATCTGATAGCTTGTTCCAACTGATACCAAAAAATGGCTATACACCTCGAACATAACGACCACTCGACATACCATCAAAACATAGAGGTCCTCCAAAATCAAAGCTTCCTGTATCCACGGGAAGATCGTCTAACACCAATCTTATATCCACGGTTTGTCTTACCCTTTGTCTTAGGTATCGAAGCAGATGCGCCAACTCGCGAGTTCAATGGTGCGCGCAACAAAGTCTCAGTGATAAATAACGCCTCGTGGCCTGCGTGCCATCAGTACTGCAGCATGCGGGTCCGATCGGGAACTACCACGGCTTTCTTCGAGTCATGATGAGTGCACGCGAACACCTGCATCTTCGTAGATCCATCGCTCAGTTGTCTGTTTCTGCGAACAGAAGTGATAGTGGATAGTGTCTATGATCTGAATGGTCGATCGTCTGCATGTCATAATCAGTATACATACTAACAGTTAATACTGCGGGCAAAGTTAAAAAGGTAAGGCCCTTAAGACAGGGATCGAATATCAGACTCCAGCCCAGTCACCTGTGGGGAGAAGTCTTCTCATCCTATGAAGGCTTTTGAGAGGAATTATACCCGACGACTTTCTGGGCTAATGCAGTGCATGCGTCACGGTAGCGCGCCTAGTCACTAGTTACGCAAAAGGATCGCTCGGACCACCCCCGGGCCCGTGCCCCTCTAACTTTTCTCCCAGCGGTCTATGCATACTACATAAGCTAGACACATGCAGTTCCTCCTTTCCTCTGTGCTGTGCTGTTCGTCGATATCAACCCTGTTTTCGGATATCTGACATATGTAAGGACGGAACGTTTGATCCCGCGGAAGCAATTCGCCGTCTCCTATGTGTCCGTTATTCGCTTATTTCCGTGTCTACTCCTCCTTTTGCAATTGTACTCCACCTTTTCCAATGCGTATCTTCTGAGCGTCACATGCGATCACTCAAATGCTACTCCTCGGAGCCGCGAAAAAGATGGATAGGTTTGTGCGGGTGTCCCTTGATCCAGAAGACGGCGAAGTGATCGCCATCTTCATTTTCGCGCGGTCGCGCAGAAACGCACCGCATGAAGATGGTATCCATTTCATCGATACTCTCGTAGTTACTACCACTGCAGACGAAGAAACCAGTTTAGAACTTTATTGTGTCGTGTATACTGATGCATTTGTTATCTACAAATGTTTTCATACTAGGAGATGCAGGCCACCAATAACGGAAGAGTCCTGCCTACAATTATCGTCGTCGGTAAAGTTTCCAAAATCTCTTCTGTCACGGAACTTTATTCGCCAGGCTTCCTCATTGAAGATGGCGCAACAAATTTACCACTCCCAGGAGAGAAAATATCCTGCACACCATCAGATGAGCTCTAAGATAAAAATGCCGCACTTACCATGATCACCCCTCTCGAAATGAGCAGAAGCGCAGCTCTGCTCTCCCACAAGGGGTATATCACGACTGTGAACGCCGACAGGAATGCCCAAATGATACCGACTATCACCCATACAGAAAGGCCGGTAACGCTATAGACCGTCTGGGCAAAAAAGAGGGGGAGAGGGATAAGTATCATCAGTACCAAGGTCTGTGGAGCAAGTGGCTTCAGTATCTGAGCAGTTACAAGGAAACATTGAAGCACGCACAAGTACTATTGATGCCCTGGCAGCGAACTTGAATGCCTTATTTAGGCTAACTGGGTCCAGCTCGGGATCGATTTGCGCTTCATTTGTCACGGATAACACTGACACATCTTGGACTTTCTTCTCATACTCTGGTTCCTCTAGTTCGTCGTTGATATTTCTACTAGGAAACGGCGGCACCACGGTTATTAATTGCGCGAGTCAAAGTAAAATCGTAGTCATCTGGCCACTGCAGGATTGATCAGCTCATTATATCGAGGGATGAAACAATTTGCGCACAATAAGTGAAGCGGCAGTTGAGATAATAGCACCAACACCGATCGACGCAAGGTTTCCTGCGAGCATTTCGTAGTTGCCTATTAATCATTGGGTAAATTCAGCTTCACATAAGTATTGAAGTTGGCGGTCATCTAACCTCCGCTCGTCTGAACATAGTAAGGTCAAAAGCGAAACAATAGGAAAAAAAGAGACATACAGTGACATTGATAACTTTTTGATTAAGCGTAGAGGTGGTGACCAGCCAGGCAATGATACCTGCGGAAAAACCAATGAGCGAACCACTGATGCAGCCCACTTTACTAGCTTTTTTCCAGGTAATGCAAAGGGCAATTGGGCAGACAGCAGAGCCGAGGATAACCCCCATGAATGTCTGCAAACCATGTCAGGCACAATACGTAGTACGGATATAGGCACTGACGTAAAGCCAACCCATGGATACTCCAATATAGTAGAAAATAACACCGGCGATGCCCATCACAAGGGCAAAGATGACAACCTAATCACGACAGATGATAAGTAGATTAGATATGCCTGCAGGAAAAATGTTTACCCCTGCATGGCTCATACGCAGAATTTGTTGCTCTGTAGCCTTCGGATTAATATATCTCTAATCAACAGTGAACGATTTTGACGCTGAATGCCGGACAAGAACATACCACATAGACATCGTAAG
This sequence comes from Suillus subalutaceus, assembly GCF_016647625.1. Taxonomy (NCBI): domain Eukaryota; kingdom Fungi; phylum Basidiomycota; class Agaricomycetes; order Boletales; family Suillaceae; genus Suillus; species Suillus subalutaceus. Next base: position 79,373 of record NW_024540362.1, on the reverse strand, counting down.
TCAAAATAGAAGAGACTGCGATCAGCTCCGCACTCGTGGCACTGGTCACAGCCAAGAAGAGGACGATAAGAAGCGCAGCTGCGCCCGATTTCCCGAGCAACGTCGCAGCGGCTAGCGAAGCTGGAAGACCCTCTGAGATGTCATTTTGCGAGAGTGGCGCAAGCAAGGGAATAAAGCTGCTTGATAGTGGATCTTGTGACGAAGAGTTGGCAGCAGGCACCGCAGAAAAAAGCGACCGCAGCAAGCCCAAGCGTGGTTGAGAATACAAATGGAATAGCAAACCTAGTATGCTAGAATCAGAAACAACGGCACATGCCGGCAAAGATACGCCAAGCAACTCACCATGCCAAGCCACCAATAAGGTACGCCTTGACAGTCGTAGAAGGTCGACTGGCAATAGCACGTTGCCAATATGCCTGGTCCTGGAAGACAGTTGCAAAATTGCCAATGAGGTTGATAACACCGAAGATCAGGCCGTTTTCGGAGCGGAGGGTGAGGTACGAGCCGCCAGCATTACCGACTACGGGTGAGATCTGGGATACCTCACTCAATAGATAGTGCATGCGACTGATGGAACCAATGTAATCCGAGGTTGCATATACGGTGAATACAAACGTCAAGATGATAGCAAAGAGGACGGTTGTATGTGTACTGAAAATGAAAGCATGAGTCAGGGAGCATGGCATGTACGACATCCACATACTAATCGCAAAGCAGTGTGGAACGCATTCCACCAACGACAACATAAATGGCAACACCCAGCGGGATGAGGAAACACGCAGCAATCGTGCTCATCCCAGTCAAACTCGTCACAGTGGCCGAACCACCCAAAACAAGCATTGAGGACACGATCAAGTTTGTCGCAATACCGAAAACCATGAAAATAAGATGCGCTGTAGTTCCCCACCGTGTTGCAACAATCTCAAGCCAGGTGTGTGCATAGGGAGCATTGAGCTTTAGCTTCGCAGCAAGCTGCGCAAACAAGAGGACCTGTACTGTCGCACCTGCGGCATACCACCATGGCCCCGCAATGCCATATCTATAAGCGATCGCACTAGATTGGAGCTAAGCGACATCACCCGGACCCCGCTAAGCCACATGCGGATATGGATGTTGAATATGGACATACTAGTGTTGCTGCCCACGTCCAAGCAGAGACAATGCCAGAGGCAATAAGCCCAGGCTTCACTGAGCGCGAAGCAGACGAAAACTCCTCAGAATCTTTGGGGGAGACACCTGTGTAGCGTGCCTGCATAGCAGTTAAACACACCATGAAAGCACTGAAGAACAATCCGATCCCTGGATATCTTCAGCAAATGACAGAGGATAGATTGCAATGTGTCTTACCGATGACTGACAATGATATTGGAGGTCAGTGTTTGAAATATGTGAATCAGAAACCAACTCACCGACGCCATAGCCTGCGCCTTGGGGGAGAACTTCACTGGTCGACATGGGAGCAAATGTGTTCAGAATGAAGCTAGACCTTACCTGATTCATTTACAGTTCATTTATATATTGCACCTCTTATCACTGACACCCGAAACACAGCCAAATAAGAGTCCGCGACAGATTGCCACTCAAATCGGGGAGCACATTGATAATATGCATCGGGATATCGTGTGTCAGGTGTGAGAGGACGCCGCGCGGGTCAACATAGGGAGCTAATTCACACAAATGTCTACAAATTGTGCAATGAACTCAGGGCCGCGGCATTTCTTACGTAACTTTGATAAAGGCAAATATTCCCCAGTGATTCTTTGCCGCCTTCTCTTTTTTGCTTTTCATCACATCCTCAGAGTGGGAAATAATGTCAGTGGATACGAACGACTACGCGTTGTAAATCATCGACAACCATCTATCGCACTGTGGCAAACATCTCAGAGATTACAGTTGGAAGTATATAATGAAGAACTATATTTGCGGAGGAATAAGGCTGCATTTCACGCAGAGTGTAGAACATGTATAATCGGTTCAATGCTGAACGTTGAACGTTCAACAACGGCGTGTTTTCGAACAGATTTACCATGCAATTCAGAGTCACGAGAGCAGTCTTTCTTTGTGGAGGGTCGACCAGGACGAGGAAAGACTTTTGGTGGAAGCATTATCCTCCGCATTGCGAGCACACGGAGACAACGTGTTGATCGTCGGCAGCAGTGTGCAATCGCGTATGACCGTGGACGCACAGGAGCCTCACCACATGTTCGGAATACCTGTCACTGATGTGACGCCGTTAATCTTCACTCCAAAATACAACCATTTTCACTACACGCCGATCTCATTCGAGAAGCAGCAGCTATTATCTGCAATGGACGGTGAATCGCAAACAGTTTCCTTTGAGGCTAGCTTACGCGACTATACTTTCAATGGCTGCCAAGGTCTCACGCTCTCTTGCACAGTTTTGGATCTCGGAATTGATCCTTTTGCTCATGATCAGCTATATATTGCATTGTCCCGCATCAAAAGCTATCGAGATATGCTGTGCTTATCTTCAGGAGCAATCAAGGAGAAAGATGGCGCAAATATAGTGTACAAATGTAGTCGACCAAAGGTCACCGTTTGTATGCACGATCATTGAGTAACTTATCACAGTAACTTATCATGGTGCGATCTCATGCCGCAAGATACATCATGTACTGATGAGGGAAAAGAAGGTCGATCGTATCCCCCAGTGACTTCGGATCGATCAGCATGCTGGACAGCCCAGTTCATGACGTTTTCAAATTTCCTGCGTGCATGATGGGGTTTGAAATTTGAAGTTAGGGTTTCGGGTGGTTCTTTACCCAATCATCGCGATATCGGCATCACACATGATAGAACTGCCTGATCAGTTCGACGCAGTCATAATATACCATGAGCAGGACGTAAGGAGGGAAATTTACCGAGATGCATTCGAACTACCGAGAGGTCCCGCTGGAATCAGGGATCCAACCTGTAATGATCGCGCCAAGAGTATTTGCGAAGGAAGTTCTACTCAAACGTGACCGGGCTCTACGTGTACCAGACGACGCAGTTAGGGATTGACTTTCAGTGATGCCATGAAACCTCCACCGTTGCTTTGTGGATACTTGACCTTCTCTGGTAGATCCACTTCTCCAGCTTTACGTAGGTCATCAATCATGACACGGATTGGTGGCACTGTGATTTCATGGAAGTGAATAACGACCGACAGTACAATGGAATAAAATTGAATGCCATACCATCATCAGAAATCCTTGCCAAAGCAGCGTCGAGTTCTGGGGGGAGGAGGGCCATGATAGTCGGGAGCTTCGGGAGGTCCACCATTAATACGATAGATAGAAGGAAAATCGGCGGTTCCATTGAACCTTATAATAACAGGCTCGCCAGCAACACTTGCTGGAGCTGCAATTGGTCAACATTTTGACCATCTAGCGCCATCTGACTACTCACAGTATACAGAAGGCGTGCTTATCCATAGCGTGAAGGAGAACACGGGTGACTATAAGCGAACCAATGCTTAACCAAAGCCACAGGCTATGAAATTCTGAATGCGAGGTTTGAGGTGAGGTTTTGCACCGGACCTGTCTACGTCACCAAAGATTGTCCCCTCATCAACATCGACAACATCAGTAGGAGAGTGTGGAGAATCCTGAGCCATGCTGGCTCCTGCGGTTAGCAGCTACGTCTACTGCTCAGAGCTGATTCGTACGAAAGCCGGCGAGATACTACGTGCAAATGTTTCACTGTGTTGTTGATGTGGAGGATGAATATCAAGATATCATGTTGTAAACGCGTTGCAGCCTGTTTTGAGAGCTGGTACCGACAATGCAACAACTTGAAACGTGTAATGAAGAAAGATGACACACTTCTCAAGGTCGCTACTCACCAAACGCATTGAAATATGTTGTTTCAATGTCGTTTCGATCATCTTCTGTGGGAAGGGGATTTGGTGGCGCTAATACATCCTTTCCAGCTTCATTCAACCTCGACACTGGTTCAAGCTAGCGGAGTTGATGACACCAGCAACTGACAACTGGGCAACGAGTCCCCATTGTGACTCAGAACGACAGTTTTCAAGAGGCAATTGAAGGCTTTTAAGTAGCTATGACTCACGACACATCGAACTTGCTGGCCTCCTGATGTGCTCGAAGACGACTGATGATCTGCGGATTTCTGCGACCACTGGCGACAGCGCTCTACAAACGGTCTTAGCCTCTTAGGATTGTGTCTGGAGCTGCAAAGCGCCAGCGTGGTTGAGTTTGGCAACTGAATCCGAATTCAAACAATCACTTACGAACAATACTTGTACCTTGTAGCTTGGGTATTAGGAGCAGGTGTCACTGTCAGTGGCACAATGAGAATATACATTGTCCGTGCAACGAGTTACGAGTACAAGCACCAGAATCAGCCTCCGTGCGGCCGGAGTGCCGAACGGGATCCGAAAGGGCTGCAAGAATCTCACCTTATGTAGGACTGTCAATTTTCCGGTCCGAACTGGCCATGATGCCATGCGGGGGATTCGTGCCGTTTGACGGCAACTGCTCTAGCGACGTGGTTGCTTATCGTGCCTCATTCTGATTGCTATCGACACATCCTCCTGTACTTATACTAGTAGTAGTTAGGCTTCATCTTTTAACCACCTCTTGGGACTACAGTCTCGGACTGCAATCCTCACCCATTCGACCGTCAGTGTTTTCACATGAAGTGCAAAGATTACAAGCACCAAATCGGAGTATGTATAACTACTGGAACGAAGATGGACATCTGATTCTGAAGATCTGAAGCCCCACCCGAGCTTGCTCCGGACCACGTGACTCCACTCAAGGCCACCCAGGCGAGTGAAATAGCAATGAGCTGGCGTCTCCACCAAAGATGAATCATGTTCCTCGAGCACGATGAATTTCAACGTATATGGGCCACCCGAAAACTGATTATCAGTCAACACTGGTGCCTAGAATCCGGTACCGAAATTGACTTCTTGTCACAATGTGTCGGTTGCAAGTATGTTATGCCAGCTCATTAAGATCTGATAACACAGGATAGCGGAAATTTCAAGCAGGATCTTAGTTCAGATCCAACTTGAATTGTTGTCACTTTTAGGTCTCCGAGGTCCACAGGCCGTATGTTGCAAGTGCTTCAAAGTTTCGTCCTGCCTGTCCGATTCATATCCAACTGATACCTCTTCTCCCTCCGTACGTTATGGGCAAGAAATATTCTGCTCAGTATTATCCTGTCAATGGAGCGGACGACGAGGACGGGAAGCTTCTCTATAGGGGTACAGAAACCAGACCTCATTCGAAGGCTCGCTTCCTTCACGTGTCGCTATGGCTCATACATGGTGTGTTGATATCCGTAACGTTACTCTTCTTCACGCTATGGGTACGGGCACCTTCGAAGGATGACATACTCTTGTACTGTACGTGGACAGACGGGATGACAGAAATGCCTTCCTGACCCATCACAGCTCCAGGAAATAAGGCTATTGAATCCAAAGGCATTGTAAGATTCAACGGAAGTTGGGATCATCGTTCGGTATATCGCGGCAATCCGTCTCCAGATCTCGATGTAGCTTGGAATAGAGTAACTGCCGATGGTTGCATATCTTTGTGCCTATCGAGGTAATTACTGATTAACAAACTTTTCAGGGCGGTTTATGTCTATGACGCTCGAACAACTACTCAAAACAGGGGAAGAACCTGCCCCATTCATGGCTAGGTATCCGGAAGAGTACAGCGGAAATTATTTGGCGAGTGTAGAGGTCATTCACCAGCTCCATTGCATAGTCAGTCGTAACAAGAGGCCACTCGATCTTTACTCACCCCTTATAGAACATGGTTCGCCAATCCAGCTGGGGTGACCATTACTTGGCAGACGATCCTGACTTCATCCTATCCCCTGACGGATGGCGCATCCATCTGGGTTAGCATACTGTTACCTCCCAGCCTACATCCTGCCTGCTAATGCTGTACATCAGATCACTGTCTCGAATTTGTCAGACAGGTCATTATGTGCCGTTCTGATGTAACAATGGTTACTTATGATTGGGTTGAGGGACTTGACGACCCATACCCAAACTTCAACGTTCCTCATCAATGTAGGGACCTCGAAAAGATCTTGGATTGGGTAGATGATCATCGTGTTTACATCCCTCAGTCAAAGTTGATCCGCCAAGAGGGTAATGTTGACCTTCCTTCCCCCCCTTGATTGTGTTCTCGACCCATAGAGGATCCACAGGGGGAATGACAGCACATCACGAATGTAACTACAAACACGTATAACTTTTCTATAAGCCGAGTTCCATAGTGCTTATAGGCTGTCGCACAATAAAATCCCATCTAATTTGATATCTTGAAAAGTCGAAGGCAGTCAGGACTTCTACTGAACAAGGTAGTTCTACGACCATCGGAAGAACTTTTGACAGCGGTCGTAGTTAATATCTCTCTCCAGATGGACACAAATCGGATTTAAAAAGGTATACATTGTGTACCACGGGGCATGACCCCAACTGACCATAAATTAACAAAGACATAAAAAAACGTCCGTCATGGTAGCCCGGGCCCGCTCCTTCGGTATGCAAGCAAATGTCCGGATGTACAGAAGTTCGAATTCCCGCACTCGTGGCGGGCTGGAGTGGAGTGCCGATTGAAATTTTGGACAAGTAGATTGAGTCCTGGCGGACTGGTACTAGAGGAAAGGCAGTGCAAGTATGAAAGGGCGTGCTTGATGATAGCAACGTACATCGGACACACAAAACGCTTCTGTATACCATAGTCATCTCATCCTCACAGGGTCGCGCGTCTAAAACAGCCGGCGGGAACGGCGGACTGGTGGGGGCACGCCTTACACCAGGGTATTCGCGGACCCAGAGATGCGTCGGGGACACCGGGGGTCCCCTAGACTAGATAGTATTGTCCTCCATAGAGTGTAGCTCTCCATAGGACAGAAAAATTGAATCAACAAAAAAACGTACATCGGCTAGTAAGTCGAATTACTGGTATTTAAGCCCTCGATCGAGCTTCCCAGTGGTCAGGTAAAATTTTTGAAAGCCACCAACTTTGGACCTACAAATATTCCTGATAAGTAATGATATGAAAGAGAGCCCTTCGGATAGAGGGCACCTATCGACATACTGTTCCAGTACATACGATGAAGCAGGAAACAATACCAAGGGCGTGCAGGCCGACGACTTATCGCGCCAGGTGATCAGGATGCAGTCTCGTATATATCATAATATATTTACATTGTTAGTAGTGTATCCACACTAAATATAGAAAGAAAAGACTTGCCTAGAGAAGCGCAAAGGGTGCGAACGTGCCATTGGCATAATCGTTTGCCAGACGATAGCGCACATACATTAGCGCTCGCCGATGTGTCGTAGGTTGGCCGTGGTTTTGACTGTTTGGCGTAGGGAAATTGCTGGAGGCTTTTAGATGGTGAGGTGTGTTTGCCGGTGTGACGAAAAGAACCTTGACACAAAGGTTGCGTTACACGAACACCCTCGTAGAAGCCCTAATGAGCGTTGGGTGTTGGATATCGGATCTTCATCACTGAAAACTAAGATGCGTTACCAACCTTTATATCTACCTTATAATGGTCGTAATACCTGCAATCACATAAAATATGGCGAGTAGTCAAATAATGTTATATCTGCCTTTAAACACCTACTAGCATGGCCGCATGCTGTCTCATAATCAGTGTTACTACTCTCTACTTACAACATCCTCAGTACGGGAAAGGCGCGCGACAAGGAGTAAGCATATTTCTGCCTCCCATGAGCTCACACGCTGAGCTCGGCTCTTGTTGGAATTAGGAGCCGATCTGATGCCAAGTTGAGCCCAAAAAAAGGTAGGACAAAACTTATTGACTGGAGCGTGATTCGAACACGCGCCCTTTCGGACTAGATCCTGATTCTAGCGCCTTAGACCACTCGGCCATCCAGCCCTATATCAGTCCGCCTTTGCGAATATCATGTATTCAATCTGTTGGTTGTCATTTATGGCGAGGCGCCTTTCTTTACTAAACGATGATAAACAATCTCTCACCGACGTGCATGATTAGAATTCACAGAGAATCACTTACCAAGGAAACAAGTCATTTATTTGAAGAAAAGTCGCACATTTAATCTCTATATCCCAAACAGGTGCAATGCGAGCTCAAGCGAACAATTGTGCATCCAAGATAGCCATGTACACCCGGGCATGGGATTTACTAGAGCCACTATTGCATAGCAGTCGGTGCCGCAGTGGGAATGATGATGAATCCATTTTAAGGGATATCAATAGGCTATCTATCGGACGACGGGATTTACGCCCCTTGCAGCCAAATAGTCCTTCGCCGCGCTTGGGCTCTGCGAGACGATTTGAATTAAATTTAAACGGGAGATAGCAACTCCTTACAAGGTTCTTAATAAGTTCATAAACGCTCTTGTCATGATACCTCAGTCCAGTCCGAGGATCGGTATATGGTGCCTAGTGATTTAACATCGACAAAATATCCTTCCTCGCAGAAAACGGGTGAACACTGACCTCCAGCCCTGTAATATCGCAGTAGTGTCTTTGTGGCAGAACAGATGGTGGTGCTTCTATCGATAGGTCTAAAAGAATCAGTTCCGACTGCATGGAAAACCCATGTTCAACTCACAAGTTGAGATCTCCTCATCCGCCTCAACAAGCTCTTTCTTCACTTCACAAACATCCATCGCCTGACTATCTCTCTCTTGTCTCCGCCTCTCCCTTTCAACGCGTTCTTTCTCCCGTTCCTGACCTAGAACGGTTTTCAAGTTCTTGGTTCGACGATTCGCATTTTTGGTGTAATTAGGATTCTTGAACGGACGAGGGCTATGCAGGTATGACAGTTGCTCGGCGAGAGTCTAATACTCTGTATTGAGCGACCATATTGAGTGACAAAATGGCACGAACAGGCGTATGAGTGGTGGAACCGTCATTCGCGGCCTTCTTCCTAGTTGTACCTTTGGGTGGCCTGTAGGTTCAACATTAAACCACCGATAAATTCATCATAATGCCCTACATCGAATATGCTTCAACAATGCAGGTAGTACGTCGCTTTGAAGCGGTGGTGTTTGCAAAGGTTTTGAGATGAACTTGGGAACTTACGGTAGTCAATGAGCGAGAAGCTTAGTCAGCACATAATGTTAAATGCACACTCAGAGGACCCGCACATACTTTGGCAGCGAGAAAGTTGACAGCTCATACATGCAAGGAAAACTCGCAGAACATATCGTACACTACTAGTCACCGATAACGCCGAGAACGAAACAGGTGAGGCAACCACTGAAGTTGTCACCACTACTGACAGGTCAGCTTTCTTGTTGGATGGGCCTCGTTCATGTTTTTTCTTTACAGATCTGTCCCTTCGAGACCTAACGGAACAGAAAGTGCCCCGATTACGATAATGATTTATCTTCCTCATCTTCTTCTGAGTCTGATCTAGAGCAGGCAGCACGAGATGAAGCCCTTGGGGTGGCGGGGCAAAGCTGAAGGCCGTTTTGTCTGACATGAAGAAGAGCACATCAGACGCACCTATGAATGAAGGGTGGGGAAGTACTGGTGGTGATATACGAGCGCATGCAGACTATGTCAGGTCACCCCACTGCGATCAAGGTATATAACACTCTTCTAACTGCAGCAGGGGTGTCCTATGTTGAGATGCTCCGAGTATCGACAACTAGGAGTCGTCTCGAAGACCCATACGAGGAGCTGTGTGTCAAGGTGAGCAAGTTCATCAGTACGGGCATTTTGGAAGCGGATTACACGGGTTCTCGGCGCTCGCCTGCGTCGACCCATGCGTTTGATATGGTTTTCTTCATCCGTTGCACCATATACTGCACCCAAGATCGATAGGACCGTTTCCCTCTTTCCTTAGTTCTTGCTCCTCAACAAATTGAGAAGGAGAATGAGCATCTAGATGTGCAACTTGAAACAGCGCAGTTCTAGAAAGCGTTTGCACCAGAGCTTTCTCCTAAGCTTCTCTAGGACGTATATTTGAGGATTAGCTTGTTTGTTTACGAGACAATATATGATGCGATATCGAGACCAATGCAATGCAAATTTCTAGGGATCTCACGCGGGTGTTGTCAAGGCGTGAAATGAAAACATCCCGTTCTTCGTAGTTACAATATCTCCAGCATCCTGACGTCCATCATGCCATCAACAGAAGCCATGCACCTGGCTTGTGCGATGATATTGTTATCCGAAGCGATTCTCTTATACTCCTCACCCCACTATGGGATAACATGACCCAACTGAAGTACTTCGCGACCACTTCTTCGATGAGCTCCGTTTGAACGGGCGCATGCATCACCAATGAAGGGAAAAGCTCTTTATACTCTGTGCTCTTCGTGAAGCCATTGATCTGTGCATTTCGATCACATATGTTCCCAGTGATAGTGTCGATTAGGCGAAGTGGAGCGTTTTTCAGTTGGGCATGAATGGCTTGTTGAATAGCATATTCTACTTCAGATCGACTGACGTATTGCTGGTGTAGCTCTGCAAAATATATGTCATCTTCAAGTCGGTGCTTGAGTTGTTTGGGGCTTACGTCGTGTCCGTGGGTCGGATGCATCGTCCAACAGGGTGAGCATAATTGTAAAGGCCTCGAATGCATCATCATAGCGCTGTGCTCCATGAAGAGCTGCATGCTTCAGTTCATACCCAAGATAAGACGAAGGGTTGAGCTCAACGACCTGCGCACATCATCACAAATGTTAAAACAACGAAGGGTATCGTCCGCACCTTGTCCGCGTCCGAAAGGGCCTCCACATAGAGGTTTTGGCCCAACTTCACCTTACTGCGGTGCGCAAAGTATGAGGAATCTGTCCCGAGTGTTGTAGAAAGTGTGTTCTTGATGGACCAGAGCTGAAGATTCCCGTCAATGTCACCACTCGCGAGTAGTTCTCCGTTGGGAGAGATGGCGACGCAGCAAACACGTGTGGTGTGTTCGAATGGCTGTCCTATCTGCCTGTGTAATTTCGTGCTCCACAGGCGCACAGTCTTATCATGCGAGGCAGTGGCAATGAAGGAGCCATCAGAAGAGATGGCAAGGGAGTAGATTTCGTCAGTGTGACCAGTGCAAGGTTGACCGATCTGGGTCTCATTCGGCGAGTCCCAAAACCTGATTGTTTTGTCGTCTGATGCAGAGACAAGTTGCTGGCCGCCAGGCAACCACACAATGCATCGAATGGAACCTTCGTGACCCCGAGGGCTGAACAGAGGCTCGGCGTTATCCACGCGCCAAACCTTAATTGAATGCAATGATCCGGATGCTAATTTTAGTCCATCTGGGCTGAAGGCACAAAACACTGCACTCCAAGCCCGGAGTGTTGAGAGGACAGCGCCAGTCTCCACATCCCAAATAATAACCTTGGAATCCAATGACCCGCTTGCGAGTCTCTTCCCATCGGGGGAGAAACACACCGACTCAACCCTTCCTTTATGTTTCATCAGCGGTTTGAATACCATCTGCTTGCTATCGACGTCCCAGATGATCACGGCTCCATCTCCTCCACCACTCGCAATTTGTCTATCGTCTGGAGATACAGCGACTGAAATCACCCAGTCACTGTGTCCCTCGAATGGTCCTCCTACCCATGCTCTTTTCTCCATGTCGGAGATTCGCAGGGTTTTGTCCTCTGAAGCAGTGACGATCCGTCGACCGTCTTTGAAGAACGCGACTGCTGACACTTTCTTCGTGTGTACTCGCATCGTCTGTGTTTCCACCGACTGGGTTGTCTGTGCCGACTGGGCTGTTTGCGCCGACTGGGTTGTTTGCGCCGACTGGGTTGTTTGCGCCGACTGGGTTGTCTGCGCCGGCTGGGTTGTCTGCGTCGATTGGGTCCTCTTCGGCGTCGTGCGCCTTCATCAGGAAAAATACCCTTGACTACAAGGAGCTATATAGTCAGTGTAGTACCTGTAGCCCAATGTGTCAAGTCCCTACTATACCTTGCTATATAGCCACACGGTTAGGTCTATAGGACTACAGTAGCCTCCTGTAGCAATCGGCTACAGAGCTACAGGCCACTACACGTGCTACATAGTACTACAGGTAACTACAGTAGCATCTTGTAGCAAACGGTCACAGAGCTACAGGCCACTACGCATGCTACATAGTACTACAGTAGCATCTTGTAGCAAACGGCTACAGAGCTACAGGCCACTATGCGCGCTACATATATCTACAGTAGCTTATCATAGTACCACAGGATCCAACGTAGTAGTAGCAGGGAAATTGAATGTATTCAGGGTGGCAAAAATACAACCGTACCTCTGACACTCGTAATAACCAGTGGCCTCCTGAAGCATCAAGCATCACCAGCAGCATCACCAGCCTCTACCCCTTCAGGACGCCCATCCTGCGCCGCTTGCATTTCGACTTCATACTCTCGGATCGCCTCATCAAATATATCATTGGCGAAGGCGTCGACAGATTCTGCTGTCTTGAATGGGTTTATACCACCAGCATGTAACCTTATTGTCAATGTTAGGTCAGGCTAATGATCAATGCAAGTAGGATATGCACCGAGCCACGTCAAGCAGATTATCAAGAATTCTATCCAGTAATTTGTAGGGAGCAGTGCGCTCCTCGAACCGCTGCAAGGAGTCGAGATGTGCAAGGTAGACCGGACCATAAGACACCGAGGAGAATTTAACGTCTTCCCTGACTCCAGTGGTCCACTCGTCGACACAACATTCCATCTGTCAGATGTTAGCTGCCGCCAACCATCAGACATCTCCAAAGTACTCACCACCGTGAGTACCAGCGCCATCAATTTCACAGGTAAAGGATCGAAGTATTTAGCATAGAGTATACCTTCGTCACAGCGATTTGCAAACCACATATCATTAATTGCTTTCTGGATCAATTCCGTTTTGTATATGCCGGATTTTAACTCCCAATCCTTTCACTCGCACAGTCAGACATTGCCTAACGATGGTCAAGATGACATACCTTAAAAACAAATGAATTCCCTTCCTTCAATGACTCGGCCAAGTCACGGTTTGCCTTAATAGCCGCCATTGAACGGCTGGACCGGAAGCCAAAAAATGATGCTGTGAGACCACACATCTTCGTTTTGAGCTCCCCGCGCACATGGGATGTGCGCCTCGTCATCTACGCTGTCACAAAACATCAAACAAGGTCAGCATGAGAACCTAACAGAGTGCTTACCATTTTCACCAATGAAGGCGTGAGTTGAATGGTAAGTCCAGTGATATCAGATGCCTCATGCCAAGCACGTTTCGCTAGCTTGGTTTTGACCAAGAACATTTCAGGAAAAGGTGCCCGAGTGACGACAAGACAGCGGTAAACAGATGTGGCGGTGGTGAGCACATCCTTGGTGACATGATCAAAATCTCCCACCTTTAATCAGTGACGTCTTCCATTGAAACCTTTCATCTTCGCCTTGATGTCTTCATCGGAGATCTCCAGCTGGTCCTTGACCCTGTCAATGTGTTGTGAAGAGTCTTCGACCTCTTCATCATCAATGGAGTCGTCATCACTGAGAAATAATTTCCCGTCAGGTCATTCGTCATTACGGTCATAGGTCCTGTCACCACTGTCGCTACTGTCTTCACTGCTGGCATCACCAGCAGCCAGCACAGGGACAGAATCTGATGAAAGTCTGTCAGTATAAGCCACGACCAGCGCAGATGGCTTACCTTTCGTCTTTTGAGCCAATATGGGAGAATCTGATGAAACATAGTTAGTACAGTTAGTACAAGACACAACCAGCCAAACTTGCTTACCTTTTGTCTTTCGAGCAAATACCGGAGGAAGTGTTTTGCTTGAACTGAAAGCGAGTACCTGTGGCCCGTATGGCTTGGCAGGTACACACCAATCGGTGAACTGATACGTCGTAGTGAGCAATGGAGCACCAGGAAGAATATGATGCTGACCATGTTATCTTCATCGCTGTCAACATCACTTAGCAGCTCAGTGGGCCCGTTATCAAATACCTCTGGATTTGTCCTGTATGTAGTGCGCAGTGCCTTTAAATTACGTTTTCCAATCTTTGCTTGCATAGCTTTATGGCGCTCATCACCTTGCCGAGATTTCGAAACTGTTAGGTAGAAGTCAGTAAAAAAACATGACAAGCAACACCTGAGGATTACATATGTCGATAAGTCTCTTTTTCAGTGGGCCGGTGGTGACGACCACTCGCGGTGTGACCAGCGGTTGATACCATCTAGGCACATAAGTCGTCCTGGGCCTTCGATATGGCATTTGAGGGCGACTTTTTAGAGGACGACCTTTTAGAGGACATTTTCACTGCCATCTATCAGGTTCAGGGTAGTCTGCAGCGCAGAAAAATAGATGACATGCCTTTAAATACGGTGCCGTGGAGTCTGATCAACAAAGGTCTGATCAACAAATAACTGTTCTGTTGATTCAAGTTAGTGTTTTCATTTGCAGTGCAACACTATAAAGTGCGACTGAATTACATTACCATTAACCCTACAATCCCCAAATGAACAAACAGTCAGTGACCGAGTAGTCTGAGACTCACCACACACTAACCAGTCTCATAGATACCCCTTCCCGCAGTTTAGCGAAATGGAGGAAAATGGACTTGAACTCAGGCAATGGTACGTTCCTCTGAGAGCTGCCTTGATGGACACTGACCATCCAGCAGGCCCGTTCCACCTCCAAGTCGCCCATTCCACGTCGTCGTTGCACCAGGACAGGCTAAGGAAGGCCTCAAACGCGCCAAGCAGGGACCATATCCTCCTGATCTTCATTATCCCTTGAACCCACATCATCAGACCCCAGGACCCATCCCCACCTTGCAGACTTACCTGCGAACCCTGGTGTTGGAACGTTGGGATGCTGAGCTCAGACGTTGTGACGAGGCTTGCAAAGCGCAAATATCAGAACACATGCAAGGTCCACTAACTCACCAAGCATATGTAAGGGAGTTAATAATTGGTCACTGGAATGCGGAGAAGAAGAAGTGTGAAGAAGCACGCAAAGTCCAACTTTTGGAAATCCTGCTCGCGTCTCATGGTATAACCACACTTGTTTAGTCTGTTAGTAGTATCAGTTGGGTATGAATGATGGCGCATATGGGTATTAAATTGAAGTGAGTCATCAGTCAGGGCATGAAATAGATAAAACGAAAAGGCAAGGTGTGCAGTGAAAGAATCGAGAAGAGGAGTAAGTAAAAGAATCGAGAAGAGGAGTAAGCAACAGAATCGAGAGGAGGAGTAAAAGCAAAGCCATGCGATGTTTGAACTCTGCAGAGTAGAGAAGATGAGCCAAAGAAAAGCTAGGTGAAGCATGAACTCGCCTTTTTAAAATGAAAGATGGACTGCAGGCTCCAGGCCATGGGCGAAATCAATAGAAAGAAAGCTACGTGATGTGTGAACTCGCCTTTTTAAATGAAAAATGGACTCCAGGCCATGGGTATATGGGGTTGAACAGAAATGGGCAAAATAAAATAGAAACCTAATGGGCAAAATCAAAAGTAAAGCCATGCAATGCATGAAAGAATCGAGAAGAGGAGTAAAAGCAAAGCCATGCGATGCGATGCATGAATTCAGCATTTTCCAAGGGAGAAAGATATGAGATGAGAGGAAGAAAAGGACCAGGCCAAATATGATAGTAACCAGATACCAGTGAAATGAAATGTGGTGCACCGCTGGTAAGAGGGAGGATAGGCTGCCGAACCAGCAACATATCCACCCTAGAAACAAAAGATCAGAAACAAAAGATGAAGGTTGTGTTGTTCTCCAAGGGTGAGGACGCGAAGTTAGCGACAAAGACCTTCAGCAGCAAAAATGGATGGGTAATCCCAACCAAATACAATATCATCATTCGCCTCACGCATTTCACAGGAGGTGAGTAACCAGAAGGTTAGTGACGAAGACCTTCAGCAGCAAAAATGGTGGACTCACGCATTCCTGGATACACGCATTCCACAGGAGGCGAGAGTGACCAACCAAGTGAAATGAAAGGTGGCGCACCATTATGAACTGTGGGTGAGGATGCGAAGGTTAGCGACGAAGACCTTCAGCAGCAAAAATGGACGAACCTGATAGCATTCCAGCTTGCCTCAGGGTAATCCCAACCAAATACAATATCATCATTCGCCTCTGGACTCACGCATTCCTGGATACACGCATTCCACAGGAGGCGAGTAACCAACCAAGTGAAATGAAAGGTGGCGCCCCATTATGAACTGCGTCCGTGTTGGTGGTTCTAGTGCCTGGAAACCAGCATATTAGGATGTGAAACCAGTCACTGTTGGCAACAACTAACCTGCCATGCCTAATTGTATGTTTTGCGGCAAGGTCACATCTACGCATGAGGGTCTCAAAAGACACATTGTAGGACGGCCTGAATGCTGAAGGGAGTGGACATCAATGATTGAAGATATAGAGGCGGAGGATTTGCACACACCTGATGTAGACTTTGGCCATGAAGACATAGTCCCACTGCCATGTTCATGCGCGCTCAGGTCCTGAAATGGACACCAACCCTACACTCACCAAAATTTGTCGCGTTTCAGTCGAAGAAGTTGATGACGAGGATGGTACATCACTCAACATTGGCCGCTATATTGAACCCCAGCCAAATGCAGGCTGGGGATTTGGCGAAGGGGAGACCAGATTTGAAAGACGTAGAAGGGAACAACAGCAAGGTGGCAAAGATCTGTGGTCTCCCTTTGAGGATGCGTAAGTCCTTGGACATGCTGGCCAGATATGTACTGAGTAGAAGACTCACCAGGGAAGAGTGGGGTTTAGCGCAGTGGATTGTCAAAAATCTGGGACAAACATGGACCGACGAATTTCTAAAACTACCCATAGTACGTCGAGAGCCTTGAACAAGAATGGAACTCACCGTATTGATGCTGTCGACAGACACAACACCGCATGAAGCCATCGTTTCACAACAATCGTTCATTCTTGCAAAGAATAGACGAACTTCAACATGGTCCGGGGGTGGAGCTGTAAAAAGGTTACTGTCCGTGGTAATTGTGAGGACGAGGACAGAGCATTTTTGGAAGAAGAGGTTGAGCTGTGGAGTCGAGATCCTGTTGAATGTGTGAAGGAGCTCATTGGAAACCCTGCTTTCAAGGCGGATATGGCCTACTCACCTGCCAAAGCATATTCTGACCGTGCAGGCCAACATAGAGTTATTGGACGAGATGTGGGACAGCAGACTGGTGGGGCGAGAAACAGGTAAGATTAATCTAGAGAAGCATTGAAGGAATTGACTCACCTCACATGTAGAAAGCATTGCCTGAAGGAGCGACTATAGCTCCGATTATTTTGTCTTCAGACAAAACGATGTTGTCACAGTTCCGAGGCGATAAGTCTGCGTGGCCCGTGTATATGTCTATCGGCAACGTCACAAAAGCAAAAAGGCATCAGGCGTCTTCACGTGCGACTGTACTGATCGGATACATACCTGCAGTCAAGCTGGACTGCTTCACTCATGAAGAACGGTCCCTGGCTGGATACCGTCTCTTCCATCACTGCATGGCTCTCCTGCTCCATCCTCTGATTGCCGCCGGCAATGATGGCGTCGAGATGGTGTGTGCTGACTCATGGATACGTCGTGTGTACCCGATTCTGGCCGCATACGTGGCCGATTTCCCTGAACAGTGTTTGGTGGCCTGTTGCAAGGAAAATCGATGTCCGAAGTGTCTTGTGGCAGCAGAGGAGCGAGGGGATGTGCTGGACTCAGTTATGCGTGATACTGAGACCACGATGGATGTCTTGCAAAGGCGTAAGATCGGTCAGCATCCGCCTGAATTCGAGGAAATGGGACTACATAGCGTTTACAAGCTTTCTGGGCCAAAATTCCTCATGCCGACATCTTCCTAGCGTTCACTCCGGATCTTTTGCACCAAGTTCATAAAGGTGTGTTCAAGGACCACCTTGTGAGGTGGTGTCAGCAAATAATCGGGGAGGAAGAGATGGACGCACGTTTCAAGGCAATGCCAAATTACCCAGGGCTCCGGCACTTCAAGAAAGGAATATCGACTGTGAAGCAATGGACCGGAAGTGAACATAAAGAAATGCAGCGAGTCTTTGTAGGCTTACTCACCGGAGCAGTGCCTAGGTGTGTGTATTTCGAGTCTCGAACATGGTATATGTGGCTGATATCGTATGCCGGGTAGTCAGGTCTTGGTAGTTGCTCGTTCGATTCTGGACTTTCGCATATTATGCGCAACTGCGAATTCACACAGCGGATTCGCTCGAAGCCCTACAAACAGCACTATCAGTATTTCACGCTAACAAGGAGGTCCTCAAGGAACTGTCTATTCGTGAACATTTCAACATCCCCAAACTGCACCAACTCTCTCATTACGTCCAGTCAATCACATTGTTTGGTGCAGCTGATGGTTTCAACACAGAACTTCCTGAGCGCTTGCATATAGACTTTGCAAAGGACACTTACCGTGCCAGCAATAAACGTGATTATGAGGAACAAATGGTCTTGTGGCTTCAACGCCAGGAAGCCGTCTTCTTGCAGGTACATATCTGGATTGGCTGGAACATGTGCCTCTCTCAGCTGCAGGCCGGACCAAGCATGTTTCAAACACGTACGACTCAGACCTGGACTCAGACTCGGACTCAGTCACAGGGTGTGATGTATCAGATGCAGCTACTCCCCATACCACTTATGCCGAACGATCGCAATCGACGCATGTCCTTGCAAAGGCTCCAGCGCATCCACATCGAGCGGTTCAAGACATTGTAACATCACATGGGGCTACTGATTTTCTCACAGCTCTCCAGTCTTTCATACGCAAGAATCTCCCTGGCTGTACTGTCGTACCAGGGGTGCAGGACCGTTTTGACATTTACCGACAAGTGGTCATTGTGACACCACCTGACCTCTGAGTTAGTGACATACCAACGCGGAGGCGCGTTAGAGCAACACCTGAGATATTGTCATCAGGCCGTAAGCCTGGTTGTCCGGCTCGGTTTGATATGGGGTTGATATCTGACAGACCTCATCCTGCGTGTTTGTGGACTCTGGATGGTAAGTTGTTGGGAGTTATCTGAAGGGCGATGTTTGATAGTAACTGTTGCAGGTCTGAGAGTGGCTCAAGTGCGTGCTATATTCTCCCTCCCTCGTCAGTTCGGCACATACACCAGAGCCCTCGCATACATCGAGTGGTTCACACCTTTCAGGGCACCAGACCCTTCTTCTGGAATGCGACAAGTGTCGCGCTCGACCCGCCATTGTCGCTGCAATGCTGCGGTTATTCATGTCGACGAAATCATTAGGCCTTGTCATCTTATACCGAAGATGGGTCTGTCAGTTGAGCCAAGGTTGAGAAGTGGTAATGCATACGAGGCCGCAAATGATTTTTATTTTAACGAGTTCATCGACGGCGAGATGTTTTGCGCATCAGCGGCCACTAATTAAATTGCAGAACGCTACTGCGCTATGAAGCCACCTGTAGCCACCCGTAGCGGACATGGTAGCTCCTGTAGCTACCTGTAGCGGCCGTAGTAGCTACTGTAGCCACCTGTAGCACACTGTTTGGCTTTGTGACTACTGTAGTAGTATGTAGCAGAGCTTGAGGCTACATGGCGCTATGGTGGCTATATAGCTCTATATAGCTGTCACCGGGGCTACGACGATCTAGGCTTTTTACTGATGTTCTCACAGTAAGATATGCTTTTTTTGCTACATAGAGCAATCCTGACATGTTGCTAGATAGGAAAATGGACGGCCAGTAGCGTTTGAAGTTGACAAGGAGCGTACTCTGTGGTTAAGTTGTCGATCTCATGTGTAGTGAGAAGTCGGGAGTAAAACTGGACGTCTGCCTATAACCCCACCACCCAATTGCAAATAAGCTTATAGGGCCAGCTAAAATGGCAACACCCGCTACCTCTTCGGCATTTGGATTTTGCTTATCCTTTGTTTCAGATACAAGCAACTTTAATCCCGTCCTTGTCGCGTTCATTAATATTCCTAAATGCCTCTTATTTTGTCGCACTGTTCACCGTCTCCCCCTCTTTTTATTCCTCCCTTGCCCTTTTAAATGCACGATCGTCCAAGACCATTGGACTCTGGAATCGGCAGCCAATGAACGATCATGACGGTTGCCCCAGAACTTCGTCTACCAGATGCATAAAACTACCTACCTCAGCGAGGGACGAAGACTGAGATAAATCACCACCATAGGCGGGCTCGAGGTAGCTAAAGACAGATGTGGATCTCATTTCGCTACTTCCGAATCAGATTCAGTGCCTTTGTATGTAAATGCCCGTCACTAGCGGCTCAGCTATATATAACTCACCTGCATAGAACCAGTAGCGTCAAGTTCAGTAAGCGCGGTAATTGAAGTCATCATGCATCAGGCCTAGGGTCAAGTTCATCCTAGTTCCTCGCGCCTCCCCTCGGAGCAAAGTTGCTACTAATAATTGAAGTCATCGGCGTCAAGTTCCTCGCGCTTCTCGTAGGCCGTGTTCCGGCTGGCGTGATAGTCGAATCTGACTTCAAGTTCCTTGCGCTTCTCCTCGCCCCTCTTCCCGTAGTGGGAGTCACATCAGCGTTAAGTTCCTCGCAACATCTAGCAGCAAGTTACGTTTATCAACCTCCGCATAGTGATGAGTTATGAATACTCACTGGAACGTTTCGTGATATCAGTCGCTCAGGAGTTTCAGATTGCATCAGGCGCTGCCTTGGATTCACTTGTCCATAGCTATACTGCTTCATACAGTACTGGCGACATGGTGTTTTACTAGGCTATGAAATACCATACATTACAAGATGAGCAAGTTGTAAGCACTGGTACCTGTTGGTGCCGCGTGTTGAGGAGAACTGGAAATATGCGAAGGCTGGTGTGGAAACTATAAGACTACTGTAGAATGATACAGAATGTAACAAAAGTAAATGCGAAGACGCTTCTCTACGTGACAGTCGTCAGACTAAGTATAATTATGCTATCGTGGTACAAGTGAACAGGCATTTAGAACGTATCACTACTCAAGAAGCTGGGGATAACTCTTGGTAGATGAACACAGGTACCAAAGCTTTCGTTGCCGCCCTTCATTAGGCTGCATGTTGACGGGTTACACTGAGGATGAGAGACAATTACAAGGGGCTTCATAAAATGGAAAAGAAAAAACCGAACCTAGAACAAAGCAATACCTGCAGCATGCGGTCGGACATTTAAGTGGGTGAATCGAGAAATATTGGAAAAATGCATACCTTTGTAAGTTTCTGCCCTTCGGATAAGATATCAAGACAAGACCGCAGACCCTTCAAACACCACTGCCGTTCGAGCCAGGAAAGGAGGTGACGATTCCAGAAAGCGTGGAATTTACGTTTGAGCGTGTCATCCCGTAGATTTGGAACACATGAGAGATGAATAGTCCAGTTTTGACAGGCGTACTTGAGAGCATCGGAAGATGATTGACTTTTTTGATGTGCTTTGCGTGTGAAAGTCATGAAGGCATTCATAGCATGGATGATCTCCCTGTTTGGCAGACGAGATGTTGATAATGCAGAGACGGAATAATGCTGGTGGTTTAACGCCATCAACGCCGGCAGCATTAAGAAATCCGGCAAGGTTTTGAACTGCTGAATAACTTGGAAGGCTAGCGGTAAAGACAATTCTGGAACGATGGTATACTCGCCGATTGCTTCCAACGTGCTCGAGAATTCTTCCATAGTCACCCAGAAAGACGCCGCGGGAGTGAATTGCCACGCTTGGCCATGAGACGTCTGCAGCCAGTCTCGTCCTCCTGGGGTCTGCAGCCAGTCTCGTCCTCCCTGGGTCTGCAGCCAGTCGTGTGCTCCCTGGGTCTGCAGCCAGTCTCGTCCTCCCTGGATCTGCAGCCAATCTCGTCCTCCCTGGGTCTGCAGCCAGTTGTGTGCTCCCTGGGTCTGCAAACAGTCTCGTCCTCCCCGGGTTTGCAGCCAGTTGTGTGCTTCCTGGGTCTGCAGCCAGTCCCGTCCTCCCTGGGTCTGCAGCCAGTCTCGTCCTCCCTGGGTCTGCAGCCAGTCTCGTCCTCGCTGGGTCTGTAGCCATTCTTGTCCTAGCTGGGTCTGCAGCCAGTGTCGTGCTCGCTGAGTCCGCGGCCACTTTCGTCCTTCCTGGGTCTGCAGCAAGTTTCGTCCTTCCTGGGTCTGCTGCAAGTATTGTGCTCGCTGAGTCTGCAGCCAGTCTCGTCCCCCCTGGGTCTGCCACCAGTGTCGTCCACCCTCAGTCTGCAGCCAGTCTTGTCCCTCTGTCTGCAGCCAGTCTCGTCCCCTATCAGTCTGCAGCCAGTCTCGTCCTAGACGAGTCTGCAGCCAGTATCGTCGTAGACGACTCTGCAGTAAGTATCGTCCTAGACGAGTTTGCAGCCAACCTCGTTCACTCTCGATCTTAACCCAGCTTTGTCTCTCATGGGTGCACAGCTCGCTATTTAGCACTTCCTCGATCGCCTGGCGGCATGAGTAGCATGAGTAGCATGCCGAGTTTGACACGCTCCGCAATTCTGGCATCCAGCATCCCTTCCAGTGTAATCCTGCCTCTGTCCTCAGCCAGAGTAGTCCTCTCTGGGTCTCGCACCATTCTTTTCCTCCCTTCGTATGCAACCAGGCACTCCCGTCGTTGGTCTCCAGCCAGGCACTCCCACCCTTGATGCCCAGCCAGGCACTCCCGCCCTCGGTCCCAAGCCAGGCACTCCCCCTCTTGGTCCCCAGCCAGGCACTCCCATCCTCACTCCCCAGCCAAGCACACCCATCCTCACTCCCCAGCCAAAATTGTAAATCTGAAGTGCGATCTCCCCGAAGCCATAGTATACCGCTAAGGACCGACATTGGCTCCGGTGGCTGAACGAGGAACGCTAATGACTCTGTTAATTTTTGGGGGTCCCCAGGTTGCATGGCTTGGTTCTGCTTCTTCAGTTCTAAGAGCGCGTCCAGTAGTTCTGTGCTTTCAGGAATCTCTTTCATCATCAAGCGAAGAGAGGAATCAGCGAGTAGTG
Organism: Suillus subalutaceus; assembly: GCF_016647625.1. Taxonomy (NCBI): domain Eukaryota; kingdom Fungi; phylum Basidiomycota; class Agaricomycetes; order Boletales; family Suillaceae; genus Suillus; species Suillus subalutaceus. The sequence goes on along the minus strand of NW_024540362.1, from coordinate 56,454 downwards.
AATGGGGTGATGGCATATCATGCACTTCAGGGAGGCTGCAGTTTGAGGGGTCGGAGACATAGTCACGAATGGACGAGTGATATACATTCACGGGGAGGCTGGCGTCGGTAGGAATATCCATGACAGACCGGAGCTGCACTAGCGTTGCCTCGGCATCACAGCCCTGACCAGGGCCAAGAAGTTTCGAGATTTGTGATAGCGGTAGAGGATCTGCAAGTGCAGCGACAATGGACAAGTGCAGGTATGCCCGCTTGGGATCGGCACATGTGGAGAGGATACGGTCGTATAACCTGTACACCTCCGTTCCCGCTAGCAGCTCGCTCGTCAGTTCGAGCATCAGCTGTAACCGATCGCTGGGATCATTGTATCCATCGTCGACAATAAACTTCATCATTGTAGACGCCACGATGAAACGTCTGCCAGCTCGGCTCGCCAGCTTCGCAAGGTCACCCCCTGATGGCTGCGGGAAATCGGGATGGCGGTATTGCAGCTCTCCGAATGAATGCTCCAAAAATATATAGATGTCACTGTCGACATCGGCACCGTCTAGCGAGATAATGGCAGCAGGACCCTCCCCAGAAGTTTTCACTGGTATCTCGCACACCAGCGAGCGCACCTCTTCGTTCTGAAAGACTTTACAGATATGCGGTTCCGAGCGACTCGTGAGCAGAATGTGGGTCACGGGCAGATCAGGTTCACGAAGAGCCTGTGCAAGGGAAAGGATGAGATCGATAAGCTCCGGTTCGGACGTGCATTCATCAAGTGCATCGACGACAAACGACAAAGGCGGACCCCCGCGCAATCTGAGTCGAAGCCATCGGAGAGGTTGGAGAAAGAGAGCCTCCATCTGGTCGCAGAGAGGTGTGTCTGGGTCTAGTAGAGCGGGATTATCGCGGATAGTTCTGTTCACATCCTTCCGGATGCTGGGGAAATTGGTGGCAAGCTGGTAAACAATCGTAGTAAAAAAATAACCAGCGGTGCAGCGTTTCGTGTGCTTGCGCGAGAAAAAGAACGTCCCCGCTAACCGCCTTTTCGACGTTCGTCTCTTCTGTCACTTTTATACCTCTCATCCTTTCAGCAACAGTGAACGCAACGGCAGACTTTCCGACGCCTGCCGTGCCATGCAGCCAAACGAGCTGATTCTGCTCTGTGTCGTCCAGGAATCCGTGGATGTATTTGAGGAGATCCACCCGGGTCCCTTGCAGACATTTTGGATGGGGCTGACGTTCGCGGGAGTTATATTGAGCACCCTTGACAGCGACCTCGGACAGCTTCGCCCAAATTCCATGAAGAGCTGTCAAAGAGGTCAGAGAGCATGCGAGAGATATGAAATGGAAGTACTAACATTGATCATCACTCATTGACGAAGGTTATGATGCGAGATGCAATGAACCAATTGAAAGTATTAGCTGGGTTCGAGAGTGTGGTTAGAAATAATATTGGCAATATTTATCTGGAAGGGACGACATACGAAGATTTGAATCGAAGCTTGTAAGTTGTGACAAGACTTGGGTCGCGGAAGGATCCAACTGTCGAATAATGGAGAGTGCGAAGCGTGATGGAGATGGGATGGAGGGATGGATGTTTCAATCTATTCTGCTATGAAAAGCTCAATGGATGATTGTGGAATACAGTTGAAGCTTGAATAAGCGCTCGTTGTACAGTGCTTGCTGCAGGAGGACATAAGGCTGCTGTGCGGCACGTGACCACACCACTGCACAACCAGATATACGTCAGTACTAGCTATAGCTACTATCGGTTATTACAACTTCTGACGACCGCTGATTCGGACACTTTGCAATATCTCACTCAACTCTGCTTCAAATCATATTCTATCTCAGTCTCATTGTACACTTATAATACACTACTGCGAAGTTGAATAATTGAAATTGGTCGAGAAATGATTGAGATCCTTGTTTGATCAGGCCTAGGTGTGACAGAGCCCAAACATCACGTCTGTTTGTCACCAAGCCGAATCTGCCGTAGCGGAGTTTCAGGCCTATTGTTTTGTCGTCTGATGCAGAGACAAGTTGCTGGCCGCCAGGCAACCACACAATACATCGAATGGAACCTTCGTGACCCCAAGAGCTGAACAGAGGCTCGGCGTTATCCGCGCGTCAAACCTTAATGGAATGCAATGACCCGGATGCTAATTTTAGTCCATCTGGGCTGAAGGCGACACAAAACACTGCACTCCAAGCCCGGAGTGTTGAGAGGACAGCGCCAGTCTCCACATCCCAAATAATAACTTTGGAATCCAATGACCCGCGTGCGAGTCTCTTTCCATCGGGGGAGAAACACACCGACTCAACCCTTCCTTTATGTTTCACCAGCGGCTTGAATGCCATCTGCTTGCTATCGGCGTCCCAAATGATCACGGCTCCATCTCCTCCACCACTCGCAATTTGCATATCGTCTGGAGAAACAGCGACTGAAATCACACAGTCACTATGTCCCTCGAATGGCCCTCCCACCCATGCTCTTTTCTCCACGTCGGAGATTCGCAGGGTTTTGTCCTCTGAAGCAGTGACGATTCGTCGACCGTCTTTGAATAACGCGACTGCTGACACTTTCTTCGTGTGTACTCGCATCGTCTGTGTTTCCACCGACTGGGTTGTCTGCGCCGACTGGGCTGTTTGCGCCGATCGAGTTGTTTGCGCCGACTGGGCTGTCTGCGCCGACTGGGTTGTCTGCGTCGATTGGGTCCTCTTCGGCGTCGTGCGCCTTCTCACAGTAAGATATGCTTTTTTTGCTACATAGAGCAATCCTGACATGTTGCTAGATAGGAAAATGGACGGCCAGTAGCGTTTGAAGTTGACAAGGAGCGTACTCTGTGGTTAAGTCGTCGATCTCATGTGTAGTGAGAAGTCGTGAATAAAACTGGACGTCTGCCCATAACCCCACCACCCAATTGCAAATAAGCTTATAGGGCCAGCTAAAGTGGCAACACCCGCTACCCTCTTCGGCATTTGGATTTTGCTTATCCTTTGTTTCAGATACAAGCAACTTTAATCCCGTCCTTGTCGCCTTCATTAATATTCCTAAATGTCTCTTATTTTGCCGCACTGTTCACCGTCTCCTCCTCTTTTTATCCCTCTCTTGCCCTTATAGATGCCTAGTTGAACTCCTGCCAGGTACATACCAGTCCTCCATGGTAGCACTTGATCTATGTAACATGATAATAATGTTGCTGTTCATAGTCTCTATTTGATACCTTGCTCAGATGGAGCAGAGGAGGCTCGAGAATATCCGCTCGGCCTCGTGCCTCGGCCAGCCGACATGCTCCCCCTGCAGTCATTTGCACAGCCTGATCACTCCCAAGTCGACATCATGTTTTCCACATAGTGCAAGACAGGCGTCTGATCCAGTTCATGTTAATAATTTAGCACACTCAATAGGCGGGGCAGAAGGGAAAGGGGCATGATCGTTTAAGACCATTGGACTCTGGAATCGGCAACCAATGAACGATCACGACGGTTGCTCCAGAACTTCGTCTACCAGATTGATAAAACTATCTCAGCGAGGGACGAAGACTGAGATAAATCACCACCATGGGCGGGCTCGTGGTAGCTAAAGACAGATGTGGATCTCATTTCGCTACTTCCGAAAATCAGATTCAGTGCCTTTGTACGTAAATGCTCACTAGCGGCTCAGCTATATGTGACTCACCTGCGTAGAACCACTGGCGTCAAGTTCAGTAAGCGCGGTAATTGAAGTCACCAGGGTGAAGTTCATCCTAGCTAGTTCCTCGCGGCTCCCTCGGAGTAAAGTTGCTACTAATAATTGAAGTCATCGGCGTCAAGTTCCTCGCGCTTCTCGTAGGCCGTGTTCCCGGCGTGATAGTCGAATTTGATTCCAAGTTCGTTGCGCTTCTCCTCGCCCCTCTTCCCGTAGTGGGAGTCACATCGGCATTAAGTTCCTCGCAACATCTAGCAGCGAGTTACGTTTATCAACCTCCGCATAGTGATGAGTTATGAATACTCACTGGAACGTTTCGTGATGTCAGTCGCTCAGGAGTTTCAGATTGCATCAGGCGCTGCCTTGGATTCACTTGTCCATAGCTATCGATTGTAGTCAGATGGCAAGGCTTTCAGTTTCACTGCTTCATACAGTACTGGCGACATGGTGCTTTCAAGTTACTAGGCTATGAAATACCATACATTACAAGATGAGCAAGTTGTAAGCAGTAGTACCTGTTGGTGGCGCGTGTCAAGGAGAGCTGGAAAAATGCGAAGGCTGGTGTAAAACTATAAGACTACTGTAGAATGATACAGAATGTAACAAAAGTAAATGCGAAGACACTTCTCTACGTGACAGTCGTCAGACTAAGTATAGTTATGCTATCGTGGAACAAGTGAACAGGTATTTAGAATGTATCAACACTCAAGAAGCTGGGGAGAACTCTTGGTAGACGAACACGGGTGCCAAAGCTTTCGTTTGCCGCCCTTCATTAGGCTGCATGTTGACGGGTTACACTGAGGATGAGAGAGAATTACAAGGGGCTTCATAAAGTGGAAAATAAAAACCGAACCTAGAACAAGGCAATACCTGCAGCATGCGGTCAGATATTTGGGTGGTGAATTGAAAAATATTAGAAAAATGCACACCTTTGCAAGTTTCTGCCCTTCGGATAAGATATCAAGACAAGACCGCAGACCCTTCAAACACCACTGCCATTCGAGCCAGGAAAGGAGGTGACGATTCCAGAAAGTATGGAATCTACGGTTAAGCGTGCCATCCCGTGGATTTGGAGTACATGAGAGATGGATAGTCCAGTTTTGACAGGCGTATTTGAGAGCGTCGGAAGAAAATCGACTTTTTTGCTGCGCTTTGTGTGTGAAAGTCGTGAAGGCATTCATAGAATGGATGATCTCCCTGTTTAGCTGACTATATGTTGATAATGCAGAGACAGAACGATGCTGGTGGTTTAACGCCATCAACGCCGGCAGCATTAAGAAATCCGGCAAGGTTTTGAACTGCTGAATAACTTGGAAGGCTAGCGGTAAAGACAATTCTGGAACGATGGTATACTCGCTGATTGCTTCCAACGTGCTCGAGAATTCTTCCATAGTTACCCAGAAAGACGCCGCGGGGAGTGGATTGCCACGCTTGGCCATGGGGCGTCTGCAGCCAGCCTCGTCCTCCCTGGGTCTGCAGCCAGTCTCGTCCTCCCTGGGTCTGCAGCCAATTTTGTCCTCCCCACGTCTGCAGCCAGTCTCGCCCTCCCTGGGTCTGCAACCAGTCTCGTCCTCTCTGGATTTGCAGCCAGTCTCGTCCTCCCTGGGTCTGCAGCCAGTCTCGTCCTCCCAGGGTCTGCAGCCAGTCTCGTCCTCCCCGGGTCTGCAGCCATTCTCGTCCTCCCTGGGTCTGCAGCCAGTCTCGTCCTAAGTAAGTCCGCAGCCAGTCTCGTCCTCCCCGGGTCTGCAGCCAGTCTCGTCCTCCCCGGGTCTGCAGCCAGTCTCGTCCTCCCTGGGCCTGCAGCCAGTCTCGTCCTCCCTGGGTCTGCAGCCAGCTGTGTGCCCCCTGTGTTTGCAGCCAGTCTCGTCCTCCCTGGGCCTGCAGCCAGTCTCGTGCTCGCTGGGTCTGCAGCCAGTTATGTGCTCGCTGGGTCTGCAGCCAGTCTCGTCCTCCCTGGGTCTGCAGCCAGTCTTGTGCTCGCTGGGTCTGCAGCCAGTCTCGTCCTCCCTGGGTCTGCAGCCAGTCTCGTCCTTCCTGTGTCTGCAGCCGGTGTCGTGCTCGCTGGGTCTGCACACAGTCTCGTCCTCCCTGGGTCTGCAGCCAGTCTCGTCCTTCCTGTGTCTGCAGCCGGTGTCGTGCTCGCTGGGTCTGCACACAGCCTCGCCCTTCCTGGGTCTGCAGCCAGTCTCGCCCTCCCTGGGTCTGCAGCCAGTCTCGTCCTCCCTGGGTCTGCAGCCAGTCTCGTCCTCCCTGGGTCTGCAGCCAGTCTTGTCCTAAGTAAGTCCGCAGCCAATCTCGTCCTCCCCTGGTCTGCAGCCAGTCTCGTCCTCCCTGGGTCTGCAGCCAGTCTCGTCCTCCCTGGGTCTGCAGCCAGTCTCGTCCTCCTTGGGACTGCAGCCAGTCTCGTCCTCCCTGGGTCTGCAGCCAGTCTTGTGCTCGCTGGGTCTGCAGCCAGTCTCGTCCTCGCTGGGTCCGCAGCCAGTGTCGTGCTCGTTGGGTTTGCACCCAGTTTCGTCCTCTCTCGGTCTGCGGCTGGTCATCTAGCACTTCCTGAGTCTTTGATCAGTATGACCGGCATGACGAGTCTGACGCACTCTGCAGCTCCCAGTTTAATCCTGCCTCGGTCCGCAACCAGTGTCGTCCTCCCTGGGCCTCTCGCCACTTTTCTCCTCCCAGGGTACACAACCAAGCACTCCCGCCCTTAGTCCCCAGCCAGGCACTCCCGCCTGTGGTCCCCAACCAAATACTCCCGTCCTCGGTCCCCAGCCAGGCACTCCCATCCTCGGTCCCCAGCCAAAATTGTAAATCTGAAGCGCGATCTCCCCGAAGCCATAGTATACCGATAAGGACTGATAGCGGCTCCAGTGTCTGAACAAGGAACGCCAATGAGTCTTTTAATTTTTTGGGGTCCTCAGGTTGCATGGCTTGGCTCTCCTTCTTCAGTTCTAAGAGCGCATCCAAGAGGTCTGTGCTTTCAGGAATCTCTTTCATCATCAAGCGAAGAGAGGAATCAGCGAGCAGTGAATGGGGTGATGGCATATCGTGCACTTCAGGGAGGCTGCAGTTTGAGGGGTCGGAGACATAGTCACGAATGGACGAGTGATATACATTCACGGGGAGACTGGTGTCGGTAGGAATATCCATGACAGACCGTAGCTGCACTAGCGTTGCCTCGGCATCACAGCCCTGACCAGGGCCAAGAAGTTTCGAGATTTGTGATAGCGGCAGAGGATCTGCAAGTGCAGCGACAACGGACAAGTGCAGGTATGCCCGCTTGGGATTGGCACATGTGGAGAGGATACGGTCGTATAACTTGTACACCTCCGTTCCCGCTAGCAGCTCGCTCGTCAATTCCGAGCATCAGCTGTAACCGATCGCCGGGATCCTTGTATCCATCGTCGACAATAAACTTCATCATTGTAGACGCCACGATGAAACGTCTGCCAGCTCGGCTCGCCAGCTTCGCAAGGTCACCCCCTGATGGCTGCGGGAAATCGGGATGGCGGTATTGCAGCTCTCCGAATGAATGCTCCAAAAATATATAGATGTCACTGTCGACATCGGCACCGTCTAGCGAGATAATGGCAGCAGGACCCTCCCCAGAAGTTTTCACTGGTATCTCGCACACCAGCGAGCGCACTTCTTCGTTCTGAAAGGCTTTACAGATATGCGATTCCGAGCGACTCGTGAGCAGAATGTGGGTCACGGGCAGATCAGGTTCACGAAGAGCCTGTGCAAGGGAAAGGATGAGATCGATAAGCTCCGGTTCGGACGTACATTCATCAAGTGCATCGACGACAAACGACAAAGGCGGACCCCCCTGCAATCTGAGTCGAAGCCATCGGAGAGGTTGGAGAAAGAGAGCCTCCATCTGGTCGCAGAGAGGTGTGTCTGGGTCTAGTAAAGCGGGATTATCGCGGATAGTTCTGTTCACATCCTTCCGGATGCTGGGGAAATTGGTGGCAAGCTGGTAGACAAGCGTTGTAAAAAAATAACCAGCGGTGCAGCGTTTCGTGTGCTTGCGCGAGAAAAAGAACGTCCCGGCTAGCCGCTTTTCGACGTTCGTCTCTTCTGTCACTTTCAGACCTCTCATCCTCTCGGCTACAGTGAACGCAACGGCAGACTTTCCGACGCCTGCCGTGCCATGCAGCCAAACGAGCTGATTCTGCTCTGTGTCGTCCAGGAATCCGTGTATGTATTTGAGGAGATCCACCCGGGTCCCTTGCAGACATTTCGGGTGGGGCTGACGTTCACGGGAGTTATATTGAGCACCCTTGACAGCGACCTCGGACAGCTTCGCCCAAATTCCATGAAGAGCTGTCAAAGAGGTCAGAGAGCATGCGAGAGATAAGAAATGGAAGTACTGACATTGATCGTCAGTCATCGACGAAGGTTGTGATATGTGAGATGCAACGAACCAATTGAAAGTACTAGCTGGGTTCGAGGGTATGGTTAGAAATGATCTTGGCGACAATTATCCGGAGGGACGACGTACGAAGATTTGAATTGAAGTTTGTAAGTTGTAACAAGACTTTGGTTGCGGAAACGATCCAATTGTCGATTGATGGAGAGTGCGAAGCGTCCACGAAGAAGGGTATTTTGGCTCTGATGAAGATGAGATGGACGGATGGATGTTTCAATCTATTCTGCTATGGAAAGCTCGCTGGATGGTTGTGGAATACAGTTGAAGGGCAAGCAAGTGTTCGCCGTCCAGTGCTTGCAGGATAACACGAGGCTGCTGTGCAGCCACACTACTGCACAGCCAGACACACGTTAGTATAGTAGTAGTGCTTAGAAATCGAGAGAGATGTGCCCCATGCGCACCTCACACAGCAGGGTTAGTCACAGGCGGGCTGCTGCCAGCTGCACCACTGCTGCGGTGACCGTGTTGTGAGTACTAATCAACTACACTTAGTACTGGAACTAGCCAGTGCTTGGCCTCCAACTGACGAGTTATGATGGAGGTCGAATCCTCATATATATATCCACTATCATGAGCCACAAACTTGTCAGGCGGTATCATCAAGATTCACACGAGTACTCCTCAGTCAGGTCTTTCATGTGTTGTCTTCTTTGTCACTAAACAATCTTTCATATTATGTGGTAGTCCGATTCCTCCGTATACAAGGTCATTTTTCTTTCTTCCGAGCGAGTAACTGCACAGTCGTGGGCATCATCTCAAGACGTGGTCAGTGCTACCATTCTTCGCTTCCGAGGTCCTGATATGTCTTGCTCGACATTGTCGCTGTCACTGAAAACTGGCTTACGTTAAGGTGATTATTAACTAGGACTGTTTCGAAAGTCTTGGGGAGGCAGCTACCTTGGTTTGTGGTAAACGTTCCTCTTGGAGGCGCTTTTGCAGCTGCAGGACAGCAGCCGCAGAACGCCGAGAACGAAACGGGTGAGGCAACCATTGAACTTGTCACCACCAGTCCAGCTTTCTTGTGGGATCACTGGAATGGGCCTCGCTCGTGTTTTTTCTTACACATTCGTCCCTTCGAGACTTAACGGAACAGAAAGTACCCCGATTACGACGACGCCTCAGCTTCCCATCTTCTTTTGAGTTTGATCCAAAGCAGACAGCACGAGATGAAGCCCCTGGGCCTGGTGGGGCAAAGTTGAAGACCGTTTTGTCTGACATGAAGAAGAGCACATCAGACGCACCTACTAATATGAAGGGTGGGGAAGTGTTAACGGTGATATACGAGCGCGTGCTGACTATGTCAGGTGACCCCACCGCGGTCAAGGTATACGGCACTCTTCTAATAGTACAGCAGGGGTGCCCTATGTCGAGACCCTCCGGGTATGGGCAACTACGGGTCATTTCTCGAAGACCCATACGAGGAGCTGTGTGTCAAGGCGAGCAAGTTCATCAGTACGGGCATTTTGGAAGTGGATTACGCAGACAAGTATTGGAAGAGACAATATACGGTGAGCTTTGTGTCTGAGAAAATGGGGTGTATGTGTGCTGAACGCTGATGTCTGAGTAGCTTCGCGATGGCTCGACCCTTTCTTCGAAACGCCAGCATACAAGTGTTCCTCCGTCACGTACTGGTGGAGGTCGATTCCCCACCCCTTCTGGATGGTTGGAAACACAAGTTTTTACTTGCAGGGAAATATCTTAACGTGATGTGTGATTTTGTAGGATCGAGGTGCAAGCCGATCACAAGGATTTAACGAAAAAGCTGCCATGGAAGATGAAAAGCGTGTTTCTTCATTGGGTCGAGTCCCCGTGTCTTTTTCATGATCATTTTCAGGCTTTACAAATTCATCGAAGACGCCTATACACACACGAATCGAACCCTCTTGTGCAAGATCAATAGCTCATACCTCGGCTCCGCTCTCTCAAGCGTTATTTCTTTTTGGCCTCCTCATCCTTCCTCACCCACCTCTTAGACCTTGCCCACATAGAACTGAGGAAGCCCGCGAAAGGTATAAGTATCGTTGTGCTACAGAGTCTGCTTGACCTTGCACTTACAGGGGAAGATGCCGCGTTCCGCGAAGATGTGCGAGTCAGCATCGCGAGCAGCGGATTGTATGAATGACACTCAAGGTCATCAGCGTAAGCGGCATCGTCGGCGGTGAGGAAGGCGAGGCGTACCAGATGAAGAAGCAAATAAGGATCGCGACTGGGAGAAGGATGACAAGAAGCCCATGCTAGGTATATGCGTAAAGCTTTTGCACTACCGTCCTTGCTCATCCCAAACAGGCGATTGACGCCCTCACACTCGACTACACCGTGAAATTCCCGCTTTCACTCGTCATCTCTCGCAAAACGATTTTGCGTTACTTGTTCCTGTTCCATTTTCTCTTACTCTCAAACATGTAGAACAGTTGCTCGCATTGATGTGGATAGAAAGAAGACAAGTTGCTGTTGGTGTTCCGTGCCCAACCACCCCGAGTTTGAGCAGCAGCGACTGCGAGTTGCATTCCTGAGCTTACATGCTCACTTTCGCTCAGCAAATACTGGCTTTTACGACATTCGAGGTTCTTGAACCTAACTAGCGGATGCTAGAGGCGAAATTGGCTAAAGTAACCACCGTAGACCAGCTTCTGAAGGATCACATAGACTTTCTGGACACGTGCCTGAATGAATGCATGTTGACTAGTGCCAAACTGTCGAAGGTATGAGTACGACCTCTGACCCGAACACTCACTGATCGTCGCACCTCCAGGCGTACTCCGGCATGATAGTGATGTGCTCAATATTCGCAATGCACACCTCCTTCACGAAATCCGCCAATCAAGCGCTCGCAGCAGCAGCAGAGAGCAACGACGGCGACCAGGCGATGAACAAACGTTCGGAATTCTTGAAGAAGTTTGAGTCTAATTTTAACCACTGGCGAGCGCCCTATCGTCTGCGTGCGGTATTTGGAAAGTGACAATTTTTTGTAAAGGTCTCATCTGGACTGCATGCAGTACTACGCGTCGAGTGAGAATGTATCGCTGCGTCCTCTTGTGGTGTGATTGAGTAGCGTCAAGGCGATGTCATAGCATCAGCTGCATCAAAGAGAAGTTGCAGGGGTGCTGGTGAGTGACACAGAACGATGCCTAAAAATTCAATTAGGTTTTTCTCAGTTCTGTCGTAGTTGCATTTTTCTCTTCTAGCCATGCGCGATAGATATGTCGCTACATGCTATTACTCAGGATGTGAGGAACGCGCAGTCTCCCGTAGTAAGACCATTCAAGAGAAGATGTTCCTTGATATGCCCCGGACGAGCCAGCTAGCACTGAGCAGACTACAATTGACATACCGTCTTTCATTTTAGACGGGAATTGAGAGAACACACGACTTGAAAAATGCAATACGCAATATCACCAAATGATAGCTTGGTGGCAAGGATGCTCAGCGGGTCTGTAGTCGAGTCAAAAACAGTGAGACGACTGGGACTGTATTACACGGGCACGCAACATGTCGGAAACCAAGCAATCAGATAAGGGAATCAAGATATGTAGATGTACAGGAAAGCAACTTGTGGGTGAGGCTGCGGTGATGCCAGACCTAGTACGATGGATGACTCCCACAAAAAAATAAGACATACGGCTATAACTCACCTGCGTAGAACCTGGCGTCAAGTTCAGTAAGCGCGGTAATTGAAGTCATCAGCATTAAGTTCCTCGCGCTTCTCCTTAGAGTACTTGGTGTAATTGAAGTCGTCGGCATCAAGTTCCTTGCGCTTCTCCCCGCCTCTCTTCCCGTAGTGGGAGTCATTGGCGTCAAGTTCCTTGCGCTTCTCCACATCTAGCAGCACGTTACGCGTATCAACCTCCGCATAGTGATGAGTTATGAATACTCACTGGAACGTTTCGTGATGCCGGTGGCTCCTTGCGTGGGGTACGCTGTAGCAAGAATCACAAGAGACGCAAGCACGCTGAAGACAAGAGAAAGCTTCATGTTTGAGTTAAGAGATGCGCCTGGTACTTTGTCGATGCATTACATTGGAATCTTCAAGAGAACTTTATACCCTTTCGTCTACGAGGTCCGCTCATAACTCAGGTCACCTGGATTGGCTGAAGCCTTGTCCACTCAGAACGTTTGTAAGGGATTGTTTCAAAGCATAAGTAGAGGCATTCGCAAATTGGCAGATCGAAGACCACGACAATCCGAACCGCCGCACTCGGGGAAGGCGCAAGCACAAAAATATACATCAAAGTCAAATGAAAAGGAGCAAACAGGAAACTTCACTCAGGCTTCTATTACATAACATTCCATACTTGTTGCTGATCCTGCCATATTGGGACGACTCGATGCTAAACGCGAAAAAAAATAATCTGTTACCTACTAGCTGTAAGCCTGTGGCTTGATTTTTGACTGTACGGTACCCATGAGGTAGTGATTGGGATTTGTGCCGCCCTATGCACTAGCATCAACCACGTACGAGTTCTTTCAGGTCCTTTGCACCATCGGTACGCGTTTCAGGACTGAACAAAGTTAATGTCAACTAACTTCAGGTGGTGCCGTGGGCCGGCGTTGGCCCTGTCAGCATGCACCTCCCTCCTCCAAGTCGTTATCAGCACCCTCAATAATTACTATTTCACTCTTGATGCGGCATATCACATCAAGGTCTTAAACACAGATCTTGATAAAAAACGATTCCAGCGAGGTTCGGTTCCAGGATCCAGTTTCTGATTGCAGAGGTAAACCTTCTGTAAATGCAGAGAACTGCCAGTACCGCGCCTTTAATCACCACTCCCACTGGAATGGGGAACTCGACACGACGCATGTGGCGGGGCAGTCTAAAAGAAGTTTCGTTCTGACCGCCTCGGCATAAGGGGAATCTGTCTAGGTCAGCTCCATAATTGAGAGTGACTCGAAACTAGATTACTGGTGTCCCATGGAAGTGAAGTAAATAGTATAGCCGTGTCAATCTTGATACTAATTACTCCTGGTCTCAGTCATTCCGATGGCTTGTATATTAGTGTTACTTCGAGTTGTCATATCTCGGTGCTAAAATTGATTGCGGGTCCTCCGAGCATTGAGCTGGAGGACCCCGCTTGCCCGAAACTCATTATTCGAGTGCCCATACCAAGTGCAAGATGATTCAACTTCCATTATTGGCTTTGCTATCAGACGATAAACAATTTTCATTGGCTGACTACGCTACTGATGTAACTCAGGCACTACTAGTACATATAGTAAGTATCTTGTTAGATCATTGAGCAGACAAAATGCATGCTAACAATCATGAGCATGGATGGAGATGGAGATGGAGATGGAGATGTAAGTAGATCAAATGCACGCTGAACTCGTGGCTGCCGATTAGTAGACTCTGGATTGGTTTATGTTGGAGTCAAATAATGATTACATCGGGCTTCCGACCAACTTTTAAGATTTATTATTGCATGCTCACGCTCGAGCCCAAGTCCAATTTAATCATTATTTGACTCCAAAATGAACCACTGGCAATCCTCCACATTGACAGCCATAGCAGAGAACAAGGAGAATATACGACTCGTAAGCAAACATCATATGCCTACCAAGTTTTGGATTTGTTCGTGCTTGAAGCTTGAAGCTTAAGCCATCGTGATACGTAGGATATAGATGGCAAAATATATTATTGATGTACTAACAGTACATTAATTCGACTAAGCTCTTAATCATTGCCGTTCTTGCAAGATACTCGTAAATGTGAGTGGTGAGTAAACAGCACGATGTCCCTTATATATTATTATGGTGCGTCAGATGGAAGGGTAAAGGGATGTCAACCGTATCTTCGAAGCGAGTAACCTCGGATTCATCGATATGAACAGCGTGCTTGACAGCCCAATCCAAGATTTTCTCGTAGTTCCTGCATTGGTGGCGGGTATTGAAGTTAGGGTATGGGATATCGTGTCCCTGAACCCAGTCCCATGTTATCATCGTCACGTCGGCATTGCACATGATATTCTGCCTGATCATTTCAATGCAATGGTCTGTGATGTATACGATAAGTAGGAGGTACATCAATAAAAAAACATATGTACCAAGATGCATGCGGACTACTTCAGGCTCGTCCTGGAACGAAATATCTATGGGTCCGTAATGCTCAGGCCACGAAGCTTTGCGAAGTAAATTCTACAAAATATGAGACAATAATGACTAGACAGTCTAGACTTTAGGCGTAGTATAGCTTACCAGACAATGGAGTTGGTGAGGGGCTTCCATGGATACCATGAAACCTCCACCAGATTTGGCTGGATATTTGACCTTGGAAGGTGAATCTACTTCGCCGGCTTTGAGAATTTCCTCAAGCGACATTCGAGTTGGTAGCACTGAGGGTTTATGGACGTGAACAATTACTAGTTAGGATTACGGGAAAAAATTAGATGACGCACCATCTTCAGCTATCCTGGCCCAAGCGGCATCAATTTCTGGGGAAGGAGGGCCACGATAGATGGAAGGAAAGTCGAGGGTTCCATTGAATCTTACGATCATGGACTCAACAGCACCAATTGCTGGAGCTGTGACATATCATCAACGCTATACGTTAACTGTCCGAGGATGCCTGTTCACTCACAGTATATAGGAACGTCATTATGCAGGTGAGGAGAAGGCGTGCCCATCCATAACGCGAAAAAGAGCACAGATGTGCATATCAATGCGCCATGGCTCAACATAGGCCACACGCGAAGGATATGCGACTTGGTACGAGGTTCTGCACGGAACCTTTCTGCATCACCAAATGATTTCTCCTCGTTATCATTGTCAACAGAATCGACAGGAGAGTACTGCGAGGAATCTTTGAGCATGATCATGGCGAAACTCCGTTTGCTGAACTCGGGGGTTGTAGGGATAGTTGAGAATACGCGAGGGTAGATGCGATACATACTATCCCGAGAAATCATATTTACCAAGTGTATTGATTTCGAATATGGCCCCCAATCGGCTGCAATCGGCTTGTCTCAGGTGTGTTAGGTTATTGTACAGCAGTACTAGTCCATGGCACCGGTGCGAAAGTCACATGCCCAGAGCGCTGGAAGGGAGGTAGTATTCGGGCGACCTCGATGGGGAAGGGCAGGCCCGGATGATCGGAGAAGTGCGAGGAACTCCGAGTCGGAGAAGCCTAAGATGGATTTGATTGAAAGAAATCTGGGAATCCTGAGAACATGCGCAGATAGTTGGCTGATGCCAGGTTTGTTTGTTTTGAGGATTGATCGACCTTGATCGACTCTTTCAAGAGTTGCTTACATAACATAGTTCTCATCATTACTCCCATCACCAGCCAATTGCCAGATCAATATTAATCATGATGCGGCATTGCGGCTCAAGCGCTCGAGTGGCTGGTAAAGCAAACTCAAGCCCCTCTATGTATTTAGGCCATGGTTTCCAACTTGCCCACGAGTATTACTGTATGACTTGTGTTCCAAGTGCACCCCGAGTGTCTTGAAGTTGAAACTCAAGTCCTTTTCTTGCGCCAGCTACTGCTAGTATGCGTACTCAGGAATATTCTGCATCGTATTCCCTTGTCAACGGAGTCGACGATCGTGACGATACGAACCTTCTTGATAGCAATACAGAAACAAGACCTCCTCCAAAATCCCGTCTCCTTCGCTGGTCGCCGTGGCTAAGCCATGGTGTGCTGATGTCCATAACGGTGGTGTTCTTCGTGCTATGGGTACGGGCGCCGTCGATTGATGACGTTATTCTGTATTGTAGGTGGATAGATAGCGTTAACGCACAGGCCCTTGCTTACTCGTCGCAGCTCCAGCAAATGAGGCGTTCGAATCTATCGGCATTATAAGATTAAATGGAACTCTGGGCGCCTCTTCTATATATCGTGGCAGCCCGTCTCCAGAAGTTGACGCCGCTTGGGATAGGATATCTCTTAATGGTTACACCCTATGCTTCACTTACATCATAGGCATTTACTGACTCGCACTATATTTCCCAGCGCGTCCAGTTGGTATGACGCTTGAGCAACTGCTAAGAACAGGGGAGAAACCTTCTCCCGCCATGACTAGGTATCCGGACGAATACGGTGGAGGTTACATGTCAACTGTAGAAGTCATTCACCAACTCCATTGCATAGTCAGTTATAATACAGGGAGGCTGGTCGATATTTACTCACTCCTCTGCAGGACATGCTTCGCAGAGCCAGCTGGGGTAACCATGATAATTCCTTGGGTCATAACGAATCCCCTGAAAACTATCGTATTCATCTCGGTTGGTATACTGTTTCCTGCCCAACTTACATCCTGCTTACTAGTATATTGTACCTCAGACCACTGCATCGAAATGCTCAGGCAGAACATTATGTGTCGTGGCGACGTGACAATGCTCACTTACGACTGGGTAGAGGGAGTCAAAGATCCTTTTCCTAACTTCAACATTCCTCACCGATGCAGAAACTTTGAGAAGATCTTGGATTGGGTTGATGAGCATCGTGTTTTTGTCCCTAAATCCGAGATGGTCCGCTTGGAGGATAACGTAGACCTGTCTTCCCCTCCTTGATTGCAGTCTCGAAATATTCTCTTCAAATGATGGCTATCGCGTAGATTACAATGACGAAAATAGCAGAGCCACGTACGAATGTCCTTGAACACGTTGCAAATTCGAATGGAAATTTTGGAAATCCTATCTCTGCTCAATAAATTAATAATATCATTTGCAAAACACATGACAACGCACCGTCAAGTTGCATTTTGATATAGTTTTCCCCAATAGATGGGCCAACCGAAGGGATGTTCCATACTAAATCCATGTAGCTACAGTAATGCGCACTAACAAGATCTGAAATGGACTCATCGGAGTATCCCCTTTAGTATTTTGAATTAGGAACTGCTATGCGAAAGCAACTTATCACCGAGGCTAGTGTTGTTGGCAGAATGAAATATTTATGCCAGTGGCAATTGCCAGGCGGCAATTGCCGGCAGTAGGTGGTGGTTGGCAGAAGTCGGCAGAACTATGATAACCTAGTACTTGTTCCTACTAACAAACAATAGAAATTTGATATATGGTTGATGTATCTTGGTGTGCAAGTTGGCAATTACCATGGCCCCAAAATCCAAGGGCCATCATGTCCAAAACATCGTGTCTGACCACTTTTTCCCAGGGAGAAAGTCAAAAACAACTCGAAACACTACTTTTAAAATGTAACTACTGCTCACATCCATTCAATTGTACCTCACACGGCTGATATCAAGCACTACTTTTCATCTCAGTCCGTTTGAATCACTTCATGCAAGCTATGCGTACTTCCTGTACAAGATGGACTCCAAAGCTGGGAAGCCTGTTTGTCAAACACACACATATACCTGTCCTAAACATGAACTCGATGTTGCTTTTGCCGACAAGTCGCAAAAATCGGTTGCTTGGATTCCTCCCCTCGCAGCAAACTCTGATGACCAAGACTATCTTGCAGGTTCGGAATCAATGACTGACAAGGAGTTGATGTGAGCAAAAGATTCGAGCGCAAGACATGAGAAGCTGACCAACTGTGAGAAAACGACAGGGCAGGCACATGGTTTGATTGCAGGTGATGTACCAGACATTCTGGATAGCGGCAGTCATTGACTTGAGCCTGAGCGAGCTAGAGGGTTGACAGAGGTATCATGCATTGAAGAGATTGATGTACTCAATCAAGGCTCAGAGAGTGCATCAGGGTGGAATATTAATGCACTTTTGATGTCAGAAGGTGTAGCCTCGATGTAGTGGTCAAGGCTATTTTTGCCGTAGTAGAAACATAGTGGAAAAGAGCCAAAAACGTTCATAATACTTTTTGCCGACTTCTGCCATTCTGCCAATTGCCGTTCTGCCATTTTGCCAATTCCTTTCTGCCCCCTACACTAACCGAGGCATAGTAGAGAAGCAACGACATCATCCAAACATTATCCATACCCGGGTCTGTCTAGGGGAGAAAGGGGGAGAACGTAATGCTACTCAGGGGAGTTTTACCACGATTCATGTTTGAACTTGAGGTCAACTGGTCAGCCTGGAAGTCTTGTTGTTTAGTTCAATGAAATAATTTAGATTAAGCCTCCTTCGCGCTACACTAATGATAGTCTATAATTTAAAGAGAACGCTGGCGGTAAAGAATGAACCAAGTGGATAAACAGTATGTTCATCATGTATCAGCCCTAGGAAACTACTGGCCCAGTTGCGTGGCTGTCCATTCCAGTATTTAGACTGTCGCCGCAGATGTTTATTGTAATACTCTTCTCGGCTTCAATCGCTTGCTAACACATGACTTGAGTCTCCGACAAGCAAAAAATGGTATCAAGGTACAAACCAGAAATGACAGATCCGGTCGTGCTGCTCTGAACAAGGAAAGCGCGTCCGCGGTGGGAACAGGCTGTTCGATCTTTTCGAGCGTCCTTTTGCGGGCGTTTAACCTTGTGAATATTTTCAGTTGACAAATAGAAGCCAAAACCAAAACACGCACGATGCTAAAAATGATGTTGCATAGACTACATAAAGTGTCAGCTGAGTCAAAGATGGCAACTTAATCAGACAGACGTTTGCCCTGGACTTGAACAAAAGCAACGAATGCTGTAGTAGTTGGTAGATAAATAAACTGATTAGAGTTAGTTGGGGTGAGCACTATCCACTTGGACATTCACTTACCGAGATGACCGCTAGCACGGCGAAAAGCCTATGGGAAATGAAGCGCCTGTATTTTAGAAGGTATATCATTGGAAGTAGGCTTACGACGTGATGGCACCAGTGTTGATGCTATATAATTGGAGGCGTTTTATGATACTGTTAGTCCTAAGGGCAACAAGGTGACCTTGACGTAGAGTTGAGCCAACTGATATCTTGCCTTTTCATGCCAGTGCGACGTTTTCGAAGATAAAAGCATAATGTAAATGCAATCACGCCGTCGACGACTGCTGAAAGCACTTGACCAGTCACCATGGTTGCCTGGTGATACTTTGAGACCAATAGACCTGTGGGTATTTATTGAAGTACACACAAAGACCCGTCCTCTGAAGTCCGTCCACATAGGATAGATGAAACTGTGCAAACTATAGTCAGTAATTGGATCATCAAATATAAGTAGGACATGCCTCAAAACGCAGTTTGCAAGTCCAAATCCTACAACAAATTAGTGTGCAAGCCCGATGTTCAAATTGAAGATTCTACCACAGCGAACGGTTGCGACGGCGACCTATAACAAGAGCTTGGGCAGAAATTCTCGACATCAAAAATGATTGCAACATACAAAGCAAACAGCAATCCAACGATTCTGGCCCACTGCGCACGCAATTGAGGGAGGAGGTTAATGCGTGTATTGAGGTACTCACGTTGCAATATCCGCCAGATGAAGCAACTAGTAACATCAGCACGAGCTGTACGGTACTTCGAGTGACTTACAGGTTCACAACATAACCTATAAAAAACTGTTATCGTGTCACTACAGCGATCTTCAGGCAAACACAAAAGTGACATACACCAATGAAGCATGTAGCCTGGTGGAAGCGGGCGAGATCAACAGGGCATTTACTGTTTATACTGGCTGCTTACCCCCATGCTCCTGTGATGAATGAGCCATAATAGATATCTTACGAAAATTGACGCACCAGACTGCATATCCCAAGTGCGTAAACTCTCCGAAATGGATGATGAGATAATATTCTACAAAGTGTATCGACAATGCTGTATGGGCAGTCTCGAGAAGCCTGAATAGTCGGAATGTGTCCCGTGATCGCACGAAACACAGGAACGAAGTTTAGCATACCAGATGAATGCCACCTATGACAGTGTCAGATAAATCTCGTATGCATACGTTTGATAGAATTACCATAGACTTCAGATACTTCTTATCACGCGTGTATGTTTGCCAGTAGTGGAAGGTCTGCATGCAAGTGACGCCATACAGTAACATGGTGGCTAGCGTACCGGAAAGCGCTGCCTGCATGACTTCTTCCACGATCAACGTTTCAGACATGTTGGCAGAGAGGAGATGGCAAGAGCCTGAAGAAACAAAGCAACGACCACCGTGTATTTATTTCTGCGACAACTACACATGCCTCCATGACTGCAATTGTGGGAAAGGCTCACAAACGCGTTTGGCTTTGGGGAAGTCATCATAAGTGTTATAATCACAATGACAGTGAGAAACAGTGGCGATGTGATTGACGCCAATAGCTATGCGAGGAAGAGCGCGTACTCAGGGTTTTCAGGGAATTGCCAAACAGCTGTTGAATATGCAGTACTAATCAAATATCTACTGCGCGTGGGGGTCACCTCGTATCCTGGTTTGAAGAAATACAAATTGTAGTCAGTGATACTGAGATGGTGACTCGGACGCTACGCTACTTACTTGGCGTGACTCATCAGTATAATGACGTATCGTATATCTAAACGCAATGCGAGGGGTCCCGGAGATACGGAGTAACCTTGACGCAGCATAGCTGTAATCATACACTGATATACAAATCGAAAGTAAAGAAACATGTGCGTCATTTACATAGACAGTAATGAGTTACCGGAGTACCCGTGCTGGTGAACCGAGCCTGTGGTATGGTCATAAATAACACAGCTAGGGAACGTTGCTACTGCGTCAGCAACCTTGACCTGGTAGAAAAGTGCCAGAATTATAATCCTCGTCAAGCTCGTTTTCACATACGTATTTATATAATGGCCGCTCAGCGACTTTCTCCGCAGTTTTTAACACAGGGCTTATGGTGCTTTATAAGATCTGCGGGCATCCAATTCGCAGTGATCATACTCCCTGTCACCTGAGCGGGATAAGCAATCGACCATTTTAGTGCGGGTGAACGTTGGGTGAATGGGAGGAAGGTCAGTTAAAGGCTCATTTGGATGGTACAAGCTGCGGGTGGATTGAAATTGCCGAACCTTTGTCAAGAGGAAATAAAGAGATTTGAACAGCCTTACTCTGCCTCGGTGGTATACACACATATTTCATGTGAGACACTTTTGAATGACAGTCGAGAAATACACACCATTGAATAACGGTTGACACGGACAGCCCGTCCCGCTGTTCCCGAGATGTGTCCGTGAGTGATGAATGCTAAGCGCATTCTATGTTGGTAGCGCATGCCGCCCGGAAATCAGATTAATCATGAGCGGCGTGAATCTGCGCTACATGTCGAGCGCGCTGTCGGATCAGATCGATTAAGAGTTGTTCAAAATCATGACACCGGTGACTGGGTCCTGGGATTGTGTTTAGTACTAAGTACAGTGGAAAGCCGGACGTGTGCGTCTGGTTTTCCATCGTTTAGCTTAGTCAGCTGAGTTTTGCGCATGCTTCGGCCTCGTACGAATCACTTTCTAGCATCCGGGCGAGATCTGCGTACGAATGGCGCCTCCTGTAGATGCCTTGTTTGTCAAGTCACAAAATACTACCCTGCCGAAATCCCTTCGTCCTACCTCTCCACCACCAGACAATGTGCCAAAGCACAAGCACGTCAAGGATCTCAAGCTCAGAACGAAACTAAACCGGCAGGCGGCACATGCTGCGCGTTCAAAAGCACTTGTCGAAGATGCTGAACTATTGCTCACAAGCGAGGCAGGGAAAATGCAGGTGGAGACCGAGCTGGAACGAACTTGGAGAATAGGCCAGGATGATATTGTGCAAAGTGCCTGGTCAGGAGGCTGCCAAGGGACGACGGGAGCTGAAGTTGGATGGTGGTCCATATCGCTCGAGATACTCGAGGAATGGCAGACATCTTGCTATTGTTGGCAATATGGGTCATGTCGCGACTTTTGACTGGCAAACAGGAACCATGCATGCGGAGCTTCAGCTGCAGGAAACATTGTCGCGATATCACGTACGTCGCTTGTTACTTGCGTGTAACAACTCTCAATCGTTCAATAAAGATTTTTGCAGGATCAGTCGTTCTTCGCAGTCGCACAAAAAAAATATGTATTCATATACGACCGTGATGGTGTCGAGCTGCACCGATTGAAGGCTCACATTGAACCCACGCGACTCGAATTTCTTCCATATCACTGGTTGCTTGCTAGTGTGGTGAGTTATTCCAGTTCAATGTCAACTTGTGCCAGCTCAGTTAACATTAGGGAAACAACGGATTTCTAAAATATCAAGATACCTCTACAGGTCACATCGTCGCTGAGCATCGAACAAAGCTCGGGGCATGTCATACACTCGCACAAAATAAACACAACGCGGTGCTACACCTTGGTCACTCCAATGGTGTTGTCACCCTGTGGACGCCAAACATTCCTCATCCTGCTGTACAAATCCTAGCACATCTCGGTCCGGTTGTGGGGCTGAGTGTCGATCCGAGTTCTGGTGGGCGCTATATGGCGACGTCAGGTCAGGATGGCGTCGTAAAGGTTTGGGACTGCCGAAATTGGAAGGGTACTGTGCGGGAATGGACGACAAGAGGTGGTAGCGCTGAGTTGGAATGGAGTGCGAGGGGTGCGTTAGGTGTGGCAGTAGGTGGAAGTGTGAATGTGAGTCACTGCACTCTTACTTGTGGCGGTTCTCATCTATTGCGTGCCAGGTATACACAAAACCGTCAATACAGACCCCGCACGCAGCCAAAGCCCCGCCGCCTCTTTACCTTACACACCCAATACCACATCGACCGCTCACTTCGGTGCGGTTTTGCCCCTTCCAAGATATCCTTACGATCGGACACAATGCTGGTCTGTCGAGCATTCTTGTGCCTGGGGTTGGCGAACCAAACTTCGACAGTACGGAAGCCGATCCATTCGAGAACAAAAAGGCAAGAAGGGAAAGGGAAGTCAAGGGTCTATTGGACAAGGTACGCTCAACGTCTAGATCATTTCTAATGACGCTGATATGGACTATCCATCAACCTAGATTCAATCGGACATGATCACACTCGACCCAGATTTCGTCGGAGCCCTTGCACCACCAACAAAATTAACGACCTGCTGTCAACGACACGCACGATATTCCCTTCGCTCGTCTCCCTCGCCTCGAGCGACTACGTGTCCAGGGTAAAGCGGATGAAACGGAGCTCGTTGATGCCGACGACGAGGATGGTGCTGAAGGTGACGGCGACAAGAATGATAAACCACAGTCACGAGCGGAGAAAGAGAAGCGGAAAATGCGCGGCAAAGGCAAGAGTCTCAAAAGGTATATATTTCGTATAAAACACTGCAGCCTATCGCTTATTATATTGAAAATCCAGATACCTCCGGAAGCAACGTAAAAATGTCATCGATCCCACTGCGGTAAGCCTCAGTCGATCGCTCCATTCATTAATCGTGTGCTCATGTTCGTGCGCTCTGCAAATATAGGTCGCCATTCGTGCAAAACTGGAGAAAGCAGCGGGAGGAAAAGCGCGTGGCAAAGGCTATCGAGAATGGTCAGATAGAGGCGCGCAAACCATCCGCGCTTGATCGATTTAGACGACCGTGATGGCATTTGGGGGTGCTCGATCATATGACGTCGATGGTCGTACAATACTAGTTCAATTTCGTACACTCGTATATCATCGACTCGGCTACACTTTCCTTAACTTTCTGTTGTACGTACTCGAGCTCTCAGTGAGGCCTCAGGTTGTTGTGAAGACTAGACAATGTTACAATCAGTCTCCTCAGTTCGTGTGACAGACTGAGGGAAGAGGCGTACGCTACAGCCTGAGGGCGGGTATATCATGATGATTTGGTTCATAGAACTTCAGTGCAACTCCGATGCCGCGTCGCTCACGTGCTCAGTTTGTAATTACTACCATAGTATTAGTAACTGACATACACGTACGCCTGAGACACTACTTTTGTGGATGTACTAATAATATTAATCCAATTGATCACAGTTATCTACGTACAGAAATCAAGGAGATCAATCGTCATGCATATGCACATCATGTACAGTTGTACAACTGCGCTCTGGCTGTGCACTGGTATTAGTGTGGCCGCAGTAGTGCCCAAGCTGGGCCTGGTATAGTGGCCGCAGTACTTTATTTCAAATGTTCGTACGTCGTCCCTCCAGATAACTATCGCCAAGATTATTTCTAACCACAACTTCGAATCCAGCTAGTACTTTCAATTGGTTCGTTGCATCTCGCATATCACAACCATCGTCAATGAGTGACGATCAATGTCAGTATTTCCGTCTCTTATCTCTCGCATGCTCTCTGACCTCTTTGACAGATCTTCAAGAAATTTGGGCGAAGCTGTCCGAGGTCGCCGTCAAGGGTGCTCAATATAACTCCTCTGAACGCCATCCCCACCCAAAATGTTTGGAAGGGACCCGGGTGGATCTCCTCAAACACATCCACGGATTCCTGGATGACCCAAAGAAGAATAAACTCGTTTGGCTGCATGGCACGGCTGGCGTCGGAAAGTCCGCTGTTGCGTTCACAGTAGCTGAGAGGATGAGAGGTCTAAAGGTGGTAGAAGAGACGAACGTCGAAAAGCGGCTAGCCGGGACGTTCTTTTTCTCGCGCAAGCACACGAAACGTTGCACGGCTGGTTATTTTTTTGCAACACTTGTCTATCAACTTGCCACCAATTTCCCCAGCATCCGGAATGGTGTGAACAGAGCTATCCGCGACAATCCTGCTCTACTAGACCCAGGCACACCTCTCTGCGACCAGATGGAGGCTCTCTTTCTCCAACCTCTCCGGAAACTTCAACTCAGATTGCGTGGATGTCCGCCTTTGTCGTTTGTCGTCGATGCCCTTGATGAATGCACATCGGAACCCGAGCTTACTGATCTCATCCTTTCCCTTGCACGAGCTCTTCGTGAGCCTGACCTGCCCGTGACCCACATTCTGCTCACGAGTCGCTCGGAGTCGCATATCTGTAAAGTCTTTCAGAACGAAGAGGTGCGCCCACTGGTGTGCGAGATACCAGTGAAAACTTCTGGGGAGGGCGTTGCTACTATCATCTCGCTAGACGGCGCAGACGTTGACAACGACATCTGTACTTTCCTACAGCATTCCTTCGAAGAGCTGGCAAGTCGCCATCCCGATTTCCCTCAGCCAACGAGGGATGAACTCGCGCAGCTGGCGAGCCGCGCTGGCAGACGTTTCATCGTAGCGTCTACGATGATGAAGTTTATTATCGACGATGAAGACAAGGATCCACGCGATCGGGTACAGCTGATGCTCAAGTTGACGAGCTCGCTGCTGCCAGGAACAGAGGTGTACAAGTTATATGATTGCATCCTCTCCACGTGTGCCGACCCCAAGCGGGCTTACATGCACTTGTCCATTGTCGCCGCCCTTGCAGACCCTCTTCCCATCTCACAAATCTCGACACTTCTTGGCCCTGGTTTGGGAAGGGATGTGCAGACAACGCTGATTCAGCTACGGTCTGTCATGGATATCCCTACAGACAGCACTCTCCCCGTGAATATCTATCACTCGTCCATTCGCGACTATGTTTCCGACCCCTCAAATTGCAGCCTCCCTCAAGTACGCGATCTCGCATCACCTCACTCCCTACTCGCACATTCCTCTCTCCGCTTGATTACGGCTATTCCAGCAAGCACGGGTCTCTTGGACGCACTCTCAGAACTGAAGAAGCAGAGCAAAGCTATGCAACCTGAGGACCCCCATAGGTTGAAAGACTCATTAGCGTTCCTTGCTCTGCCACCTGAGCCACTGTCAGCTGTCATCTGTACGCTGTGGCTTCGAGGAGATCGTACTTCAGATTTACAATATTGGCTGGGGACTGTGGACGGGCATGCCTGGCTGGGGACTGTGGACGGGAATGCCTGGCTGCACACCCAGGGAGGACGACAGTGGCTACAGAGCAAGAGAGGACGACAGTGGCTGTGGGGCGAGGGAGGACGAGCGTGGTTGCAGAGCGAGGGAGGACGGGACTGGCTGCAGACCCGGAGAGGACGACGCTGGCCGCAGAGCCGGAGAGAAGAAGTGTGGCCACTGACCTTGGGAGAACAAGAGTCGCTGCGGACCTCGGTAAAACAAACGTGGCCGCAGACCTGGGGAGGACGAGAGTCGCTGCAGACCGAGCTAGGACGAGAGTGGCTGCAGACCGAGCCAGGACGACACTGGCTGCAGATCCAGGCAGGACGGGAGTGGCTGCAGACCGAGCCAGGACGGGAGTGGCTGCAGACTGAGGCAAGACGAGAGTGGCTGCAGACCGAGCCAGGACGACACTGGCTGCGTACCGTGAGAGGACGACACTGGCTGCAAACCGAGAGAGGACGAGAGTGGCTGCAGACCGAGACAGAACAAAAGTGGCTGCTGACCGAGACAGGACAAGAGTGGCTGCAGACCGAGCCAGGACGAGAGTGGCTACTGACCGAGCCAGGACGACGCTGGCTGCAGACCGGGATAGGACGAGAGTGGCTGCAGATCGAGGCAGGACGGGAGTGGCTGCAGATCGAGGCAGGACGGGAGTGGCTGCAGATCGAGGCAGGACGGGGGTGGCTGCAGACCGAGGCAGCACGAGAGTGGCTGCAGATCGAGGCAGGACGACGCTGGCTGCGTACCTTGGGAGGACGAGAGTGGCTGCAGACCGAGGCAGGGCGAGAGTGGCTGCAGACCGAGACAGGACGGGAGTGGCTGCAGACTGAGGCAGGACGACGCTGGCTGCAGACTCCCCCCGGTCAGGTGTGGCAGTCCACTCCTGCAGCCTCCGTCTGGATGACGATGGAAGAATTCGTGAGCACATCGGAAGCAATCAACGAGTACATCGTTATCAGCAATGTACTCTTGCTGCCAGCTTTCCAAGTAATCCAGCAGCTCAAGACCTTGCCAGATTTCTTGATGTTTCCGGTCTTCCTGGCATTAAGACGCCACCATCATTCCACCTTTGCATTACCAGAAAGTCTTCTTCTACCAGACAGGGAGATAATTCGTGCTATGAATGCCTTTGAGAGGTTCGCAAACGAAGCACGGGAACGAAGTCGATCAGCTTCCGACGCTCTCAAGTACGCCTGTCATAACTGGGCCTTACATCTTTCGCGTGCCCCCAATCCATGGGATAACACGCTCGATCATATATTCCAGGCTTTTTGGAACGATCATATTATCACCTGGCTGGAAATGGAGTGGTGTTTGCAGGGCCTGCGGTCTTGCCTTGTTGTCTTAACTGAAGGGCAGATGTTTGTGAAGGTGTGTATTTCAACAATTCAAGGTAGCCACAACTGATGTTACCTTACGTTCTATGATATTTAGTCCATGAGATGACGCCTTGGAATTCTCTTTTATCATCAGTCCGGACTCTTGAGCCGTTAACTCACGACCCGGCGCTAGCATTTGAATCTGTCACCCCTACCCCTCGAGTTGTCTGGAGCTCTTGATCAGTGGCGCGTTCAAAAGCCTGGATGCACTATCATAGAGGCCGCTCGACGCTCATGACCGTAGTTTGATGGCGAGACTATGTATTTTTGCATCTACTGTTTAAATCAAGTATGATTTCCCCATCTTTTAATGTATGGTATTTCATAGCCCAGGAAAGCACCATGTCGCCAGTCACGGTGTTGTATAACAGCAGAGCAACCGAAAGCCCTGCCGTTTGACTACAATCGATAGCCATGGACAAGTGAATCCACAGCAACGCCTGATGTAATCTGACACCCGGTACCGGTACTAATGAAAATCGTTTATCGTTTACTATATTTTAGATAATCTTGGCACCCAACTCGGAAATCATATAGTTAGGCTTAGCAAAATCATACAAAGCTTTCACACCAAATTTCGGTTTCCCATCTGTTCAATAAATGCCACAGCACCTTAATACAATTGATCAGTTATCTACAGAAATCTAGGCTCGCTGCTCAGAAAATCTAGAGATGTGCGCAGTTGTACAGGTGCTATTGACGTGGTTCTGTCTGGCTGTGCAGTAGTTTGGCCACACCAAGGCCGCACAGCAGCGTCGTGTCCTCCTGCAAGCACTGGACAAAGTCCGACAAGCTGCATCTCATAACCATCCGACGAGCAGAATAGATTGAAACATCCATTCGTCCATCCCATCTTCATCACGCTTTGCACTCCATCAATCGACAGCTCGATCGTTCCGCGACCCAAGTCTTGCCACAACTTACAAGCTTTAAGTTGTTTCAAATCTTCGTACCTCTCGCCGAGATTATTTCTAGCCGCACCCTCGACCCAACTAGTAACTCGTACTTTCAATTGGTTCGTTGCATCTCGCATATCACAACCTTCGTCAATGAGTGACGATCAATGTCAGTATTTCCATCTCTTATCTCTCGCATGCTCTTTGACCTCTTTGACAGATCTTCAAGAAATTTGGGCGAAGCTGTCCGAGGTCGCTGTCAAGGGTGCTCAATATAATTCCACTGAACGTCATCCCCACCCCAAATGTTTGGAAGGGACCCGGGTGGATCTCCTCAAACACATCCACGGATTCCTGGATGACCCAGAGAAGAATAAACTTGTTTGGCTGCATGGCACGGCTGGCGTCGGAAAGTCCGCTGTTGCGTTCACAGTAGCGGAGAGGATGAGAGGTCTAAAGGTGGTAGAAGAGACGAACGTCGAAAAGCGGCTAGCCGGGACGTTCTTTTTCTCGCGCAAGCACACGAAACGTTGCACGGCTGGTTATTTTTTTGCGACACTTGTCTACCAGCTTGCCACAAATTTCCCCAGTATCCGGAAGGATGTGAACAGAGCTATCCGCGACAATCCTGCTCTACTAGACCCAGGCACACCTCTCTGCGACCAGATGGAGGCTCTCTTTCTTCAACCCCTCCGGAAACTTCGGCTCAGATTGCGCGGATGTCCGCCTTTGTCGTTTGTCGTCGATGCCCTTGATGAATGCACATCGGAACCCGAGCTTACCGATCTCATCCTTTCCCTTGCACGAGCTCTTCGTGAGCCTGACCTGCCCGTGACCCACATTCTGCTCACGAGTCGCTCGGAGTCGCATATCTGTAAAGTCTTTCAGAACGAAGAGGTGCGCCCACTGGTGTGCGAGATACCAGTGAAAACTTCTGGGGAGGGCGTTGCTACTATCATCTCGCTAGACGGCGCAGACGTTGACAACGACATCTGTACTTTCCTGCGGCATTCCTTCGAAGAGCTGGCAAGTCGCCATCCCGATTTCCCTCAGCCAACGAGGGATGAACTCGCGCAGCTGGCGAGCCGCGCTGGCAGACGTTTCATCGTAGCGTCTACGATGATGAAGTTTATTATCGACGATGAAGACAAGGATCCACGCGATCGCGTACAGCTGATGCTCAAGCTGACGAGCTCGCTCCTACCAGGAACGGAGGTGTACAAGTTATATGATTGCATCCTCTCCACGTGTGCCAACCCCAAACGGGCTTACATGCACTTGTCCATTGTCGCCGCCCTTGCAGACCCTCTTCCCATCTCGCAAATCTCGATACTTCTTGGCCCTAGTTGGGGAAGGGATGTGCAGACAACGCTGATTCAGCTACGGTCTGTCATGGATATCCCTACAGACAGCACTGTCCCCGTGAATATCTATCACTCGTCCATTCGCGACTATGTTTCCGACCCCTCAAATTGCAGCCTCCCTCATGTACGCGATATCACATCACCCCACATTCTACTCGCACGTTCCTCTCTCCGCTTGATGATGGCGATTCCAGCAAGCACGGGTCTCTTGGATGCACTCTTGGAACTGAAGAAGCAGAACAAAGCTATGCAACCTGAGGACGCCCATAGGTTAAAAGACTCACTGGCGTTCCTTGTTCTGCCACCTGAGCCACTATCAGCTGTCATCTGTATGCTGTGGCTTCGAGGAGATCGCACTTCAGATTTACGATATTGGTTGGGGACTGTGGACGGGTATGCCTGGCTGGAGACCCAAGGAGGACGAGACTGGCTGCACAGCGAGGGAAGCTGGCTGCACAGCGAGGCACGCTGGCGGGAGGGAGGACGACGCTGGTTACTGACCCAGGGAGGACGACGCTGGCTGCTGACCCAGGGAAGACGACGCTGGCTGCTGACCTGGGGAGGACAAGAGTGGCTGCAGACCGAGGGAGGACAAAAGTGGCTGCAGACCGAGGCAGGAAAAGAGTGGCTGCAGACCGAGGGAGGGCGACGCTGGCTGCAGACCGTAGCAGGACGAGAGTCGCTGCGGCATATCGAAGGAGAACGGGAGTGGCTGCGGCATATCAAAGAAGAACGAGAGTGGCTGCTGCAGATCCAGGGGGAACGAGTGTGGCTGCAGACCGAGGCAGTACGAGAGTGTCTGCAGAACGAGACAGTACGAGGCTGGCTGCAGACCGAGGCAGGACGAGAATGGCTGCAGACCGAGGGACAAGAGTGGCTGCAGACTGAGGCAGGACAAGACTGGCTGCAGACCGAAGCGGGGCGAGACTGGCTGCAGACCGAGGCAGGACAAGAGTGGCTGCAGGCCGAGGTAGTACGAGGCAGGCTGCAGACCGAGGCAGGACGAGGCTGGCTGCAGACCGAGACAGGACGAGAGTGGCTGCAGACCGAGGCAGGACGAGAGTGGCTGCAGACCGAGGCAGGACGAGAGTGGCTACAGACCGAAGCTGGACGAGGGTGGCTGCAGACCGAGGCAGGACGAGAGTGGCTGCAGACTGAGGCAGGACAAGACTGGCTGCAGACCGAAGCAGGACGAGAGTGGCTGCAGACCGAGGGGGGACGACGCTGGCTGCAGACTCCTCTCGGTCAAGTGTGGCAGTCCACTCCTGCGGCCTCCGTCTGGATGACGATGGAAGAATTCGTGAGGACATTAGAAGCAATCAACGAGTACATCGTTATCAGCGATGTACCTTTACTGCCAGCTTTCCAAGTAATCCAGCAGTTGGAGACCTTGCCAGATTTCTTGATGTTTCCGGTGTTCCTGGCATTAAGACCCCAGCATCATTCCGCCTCTACATTACCAGAAAGTCTTCTTCTACCAGACAGGGAGATACTTCATGCTGTGAATGTCTTTCAGAGGTTCGCAATTGAAGCACAGGAACGAAGTCAATCAGCTTCCGATGCTCTCAAGTACGCCTGTCATAACTGGGCCGTACATCTTTCGCGTGCCCCCAATCCATGGGATGACACGCTCAATCATATATTCCAGGCTTTTTGGAATGATCATATTATCCCCTGGCTGGAAATGGAGTGGTGTTTGAAGGGTCTGCGGTCTTGCCTTGTCGTCTTATCTGAAGGGCAGAAATTTGTGAAGGTGTGTGTTTCGACGATTCTCCCCGTCAAAGTGGCCACAACTGATGTCACCTTATGTTCCGTGATGTTTAGCCCATGACACACCTCGGAATTCTCTCTTATCTTCTGTCTAGACTCTCGAGCCGCTGGCACGCAGCCTGGCGCTAG
This sequence comes from Suillus subalutaceus, assembly GCF_016647625.1. Lineage (NCBI taxonomy): Eukaryota > Fungi > Basidiomycota > Agaricomycetes > Boletales > Suillaceae > Suillus > Suillus subalutaceus. The sequence continues at coordinate 25,140 of NW_024540362.1, read as the reverse complement.
CACTCGAATCTGTCACCCCTACCCTCGAGTTCTCTGGAGCTCTTGAGCAGTGGCGCGTTCAAAAACCTGGTTGCACTATCATGGAGATCGCTCATGACCGTAGTTTGATGGCAAGACTACGTATTTTTGCGTCTGGTGTTTGGATTAAGTATGATTTACCCATCTTGTAATGTACGATATTTCATAGCGTTGTAAAGCGCCACGTCTCCAGTGCTGTATAAAAGCAGGGCGACTGAAAGCCCTGCCGTCTGACTACAATCGATAGCCATGGACAAGGCAGCGCCCGATGCAATCTGAAACTCCTCTGTCCCACCGCTGATCATCTTTCGACAACCGGCCCTGCGCATCAGATATCTTGCATCCGTTGCTCTGCGTCGCCGACATCATATTGTTTTATAGATTTAGCGGGACGCAAGCCAAGCTCGATTATCGTCTGTCATCACCTTCTGCAATCCAAGACAACCTGTGTTTGATGCTCAAACTGGTGTCTGAACTTGGTCTGAAGTTTGAACCCAACAGGAGCCGTTTTGACACCCCCCAAGGTTACGCCAGTAATGACCTCCCTCATGTTCGGCATTTCCCGAGCGGGTACCTCTTGGCAACAGACACTAAGGTCTGTATGTAGTTTCCTCTCTGCAGGTTTCCGCTACGGCCATCGGATTCGGTATCGACTTGGCAATGGACAAAGTTCGCCGTGATTACTCGTGTAACGGACCAAACTGGGTGCATAAGCCATTTGGGATGACAGTCTACCGTGTCACAAGCATAGTATCACATCCCAACAGGGCCTCTGGAACAATTAAGTCTCCCGGGAGGGAGACCTACAATAATGCTAGGGCCTTCAATGCACCCATAAGCATTATATATTTCAGATATTGTTCATCTCAGATGGGCATGGTAGTCCAGCTACGCTCATGAGTATAAAAGAAGTCAATAGCCACAAGGCATTCGTACTGTTTTGAAGTCTAAAGAACGTTACTCATCTTTTCCAAGTCTTGCAAGTCCCCAGCTCCCTATACTGACTCATGGCACCCCCTCTTGTTCGCGCGTCTACGGAACCACTGGACGCCAGCATTCTCGACTGGAAGTTCAGAAGGCAACTAATCGAACGTTCTGATACTGCCAATGGCTCCCGTCCCCGTCCTCTCGTGGACAATGACCGTGCAGACGGCATTATTGTCAAGTATGCCCGTAATTTGGCGCCTGTTGATGAACCATCCGAGCCAAACGACGAATCCAGGATGGACGAAGGCTGGAAGATGTCTCTCAAGCGATATCTTCAAGACTCGTGGTTTCCGGCGTTCAAAGTCGGGCCTCAAGCCAAGCAGAATTTTGTCTAGCCCCATTATCAGGAGCTACAAGTTACGCCTGGGACGCGGAAGCTACACACCATTTCGCGGGTTATGCCGTACCGTATCCACGACGCTGCATGCGAATGTGAATTTTGATGTGTTTGCTAAGTTTCACCTAACATTATTGGCAGACCTTCAGCAGCAGAAGGATCAGCAACTCGAAGAAACGAAGTATTCGGGTGACCTTACATTACCTTCTATCGATTTTGTAAAGTGTGACAAGGATTTGAAAAGGTATACGCAAGATGTCAATTCTGTCACCGACATCACGAAACTCCTCACAACATTTGCGTTGCGGACGATCGCAACTTCTTTGCACATCTTGCATGATATACCTGAAGGAGAAGATGGGGATACGTTTCGAAAATTCCTCCAGTTCAGACGCTCGTCCAAAATGTGCCCCGTGAAGAATAATATTTTTGACGTAGTCTTCCTTGTACGCATCCTTATTTTTCGAGCCTGATTTGCTCTAACCAGTGCTTCGTTCATTACAGCCCAGCCCCCATCCCGACCACACGAGCATGATCATCCTCGTCATTCCTCCCTGGGCCCTTAATAATACGGACTTCGTCAGTTTCGTCGACACAGGAGCGGTGCGAGCATTGTCCCTATTTGAAACATTACTCTTACCCCTGTTACATGTTTTAGGTAACCCCTGGAAGCCTTGATGGTATTCCCACCGCCAAACCTGCTAGCGCGTCAGCTGTTATGTGGTCTTTGGTAAGTCTTTGACAACACCCCTATGCGCAGCACCGTCTCACACGATACGAAGTTATGGGACACGTGCTCCAAGCAGAAATGCCAATACTTTGCCGTCACGACGTATGAATTCTGGGCATTTGGAAATTTCAGTTCTAGTCCGTCTCTCTGTCTTTCGGTGCCATTTCATCAGTTGACCGTTTGATGATATTTTTTTAGATATGCAGACTGCGTACATCTCTGACTTGTTCCGGGCTCCGGTTCATCCGTATGACGCACAGGTTCAGCAGGATATGCTTCTTAGTCCGGCGATATCCGAGACCTTGTTATTTTGGATGGCGGCTTGTGTAGGTGCGGGTAACATCTTGTGGACACCGTGTGACAAGATCACTTCTTGACGTCATTCATCCTGTAGCATCCTGTAGCATCATGATCCATGAATTCATCTTTCCGCGCTCTTGTTGAACATTGCTGGCAATGAATTTGACACTCGTGAAGACTGTGATTATCATCGCTACGTGGCAAAATGATGTGAGACGTTTGATTCGTCTGGCACTGGCTGCAATTGCAAAGGAGACTCATCTTTGTACGACGGAGCCGTCCGTTTCTGCACAGCTTATGAGGCCCGGTGACAAGTTATTCAGGGCTGGTTGATCTCCGACCCACTCTCGATTCATATTCCTTCAAATTCGGATCCGAAGCGGTGGAACCACTTCACAAGGGCAGTGGTACAAAAGACGCTTCCCTCACCTCAGTCTGATTAGCACCCTAAGAAGATCAGGATTCAGGACAGCGTAGTCATCGCGAAGAGTTATATATACGTGTGTATGTGTTTCGGCACTGAGTCTCTGAGATGGTGGCCACTAAGAAAATGTGGCGCGCAGTCTAAGATAAATATAATGCACTCGGTGCACGTGTGGTTTCCGTGAGGCTTGGAGTCACTGGAAGCGCGAGCTATGTTTAGGGTACACTTAAACTGTTTCTTGTGTAGCTCTAGGCAAGTCAAGCGGCCGGGGTGTGCCTGACTAGGACTCCTCAACTGGACCTGTAATGAAGGTTTTACACCTCTGGCTTAATGCCAGTGGCATGACGTTGCATTAAACACTCCAATGATTCCGACTCCGTACGCTCCGTTTCCGTCTCCGTTTCCAACGTTTCACGCTCTCACACTTTGTTCATCTCTTGACTACGTACGCCCTTCGAATTGTACATTGCCTAGTTCTCTCCTCGGATATAAAACCTGCACGTATTTCTCGTAAATATTTGCCAGAGGTTACCAGTCACTGAATCCGTTCGGCTTGATCAGTTTTCAACGTCAAAAGTCCATCTGAAGTCTGTGACATGTATTATTCAGGATCAAAGTCATGGAATTGAAAGTTTACCGAACACTCTCAACGTCTCACTATCTCCCGCCCTTACTATCACTTGCACAGTCGAGCGGTACACGTTGTCTGCTCCACCGTTATGCGCTGTTACGTGCCATGCAAGCCAAGCGGCGTCCGGGTTCTGTCAAATATAGGACATTAAAATTCAGCCTACCTACACAACCTCAGATCATTGCTTACACATACCATTGTAGACCTGTCTTGGAGTCAAACTGGATCGGAAACAAGCAGGCACACCTACATAGGAACATAGCAGCATCATGCAATTTTAACTAAAAGGCACGCAAACGGGGTCCAACACTGTCACGGTATGATGCAAAATTTGGTCAAACTTCTAAATAACGGGGGCCACTTTGCGGCCTTTAAGTGGCCTAAATTTGACATAGAACGTCTACTAGTACTATGAATGCCTAAGGACTATGTATGCCATAGGGCGTAAGGATTCATAAATGGACTGAAAATGATCTAGAACATGCGGAAATTGAGGCCATGGCCGAAGGTGTCGGGTGTCCGGGGACCGGAGCAGGTGACCATGAAAAAAAAAACGAAATAGAAACAACGTAACCTACCTTCTAAGGGTCCCTCACATCTAGGCCACACCTCACACTCTTTTTCGCTTTCAGTCTTCCGAAGCTTGGTCCGGTCGTATCGACATTCCATATCCTGTCTTTTAAATCTTTCGTTATACCTATAGTACGATCACTCAATGATGTTCGCACCCGTTGCTTGGCTGGCCTTCGGGCTAGCAGCATCTTCCAAGCTGGCAGCCGCCCAACAGGCAGGTTCCATCGTTCAGGTCGGCAATACACAAGTCAGCGCCATGATGGTATGAAATTGTTTTCCTTTTTCTCTCCTGTGCTGAGTCCTCGCTCCGAAGATGTTCCTTGGCAACGAGGAGATGGTCTACATTCTTGACAAAACGGAGGGCAATGCTGCTCAAATAGATGGTCACCCTGCTTGGGGTGCTGCATGGTACGCGCTCTCACTTTCGTTTTATACCAATAAGCTCGCTTAAATTTGCATCCAGGGATGTCAATGCTCACACAGCCCAGACGATGGAGATTTTGACCAATACCTTCTGCGCTTCTGGTATGCACCTACCAAATGGCTCGTACGCAACGTTTGGTGGCAACAGTGCCATCGGTCCCCTTGGTTCCACTGGTGATGTCGGTTCAGGCTCGTATGATACAACCTATGAAGATTACGACGGAAGAAAGTCTATCCGTATCCTCAATCCTTGCACGAGTGCTCAGGACATGTCGAGTGCTCAATGTCAATGGTACGACAATGCTACCGTTCTGTCTATGCAGAAGATGCGGTGGTACTCTGCCGCTGAGGCTCTTGGTGATGGTTCTATTGCCTTGATCGGCGGTTTTGTCAGTGGTGGGTACATCAACCGGAACACGCCTAATACGGACCCAGAATATGAAGGCGGTGCTGCTGAACCGACGTATGAGTTCTTCCCTTCGAAGGGAGCCGCAACTGTCATGAACTTCATGATCACCACTTCGGGTCTCAACTCCTATGCGCATACCTACCTCATGCCTTCCGGTAACATGCTCATCCAGGCCAATATCTCTACTAGTATGTCTTATTTTTATGCTCTTGTCGATTTTTCTTACGCTTCCAATCAGTTCTCTGGAATCCTGATACCAATGTCGAGACACCTCTTCCCAACATGCCAGGCGGTGTTGCTCGCGTTTACCCTGCTTCTGGCGCCGTTGCCATGCTACCCCTCACTCCCGCCAACAACTACACTCCCACCGTCATCTTTTGTGGCGGCAGTGACATGCCTGACGCGTATTGGGGTAATTATTCATTCCCCAACTACAACACCTGGACCTACCCTGCTTCCACGGACTGTCAGCGTCTCACCCCAGAACCCACAGATGGTTCTTCTCCTGTCTATGTCTCAGACGATGAGATGCTCGTGGGTCGTACCATGGGTCAGTTCATCATCCTTCCAGACGGTACCCTCTTGGTTGTCAATGGTGGCATGAACGGTACTGCAGGCTATGCTCAGGCTACTGGCCAGACCGCTCTCTACGGCGACATGCCCTACGGCGAGTCGTTGGCCTCTGGCCCTGTTGGAACTCCTGCCATCTACAACCCGAATATGCCCGCAGGCAGTCGCTGGTCGAACGCCGGCCTGAGCAACACGAACATTGCACGTCTATACCACTCCAGTGCCTTACTCATGCCTGACGCTTCCGTCATGATCGCCGGATCCAACCCTAATATTGATGTCAACCTCACCACCATTTTCCCCACAACCTACACTGCGGAGATCTTCTATCCGCCCTACTTTAGCGCCAGCACACGCCCAACTTTCTCTGGTGCACCGCAAACCCTCTCTTACGGTGGTAGCTCCTTCGACCTCACCGTCCCTTCCACCGCGTACAGTGGCTCGGGCAACAGCGCTGCTGAAAATACAACTGTTGTTCTGTTGCGTGGCGGTTTCACTACGCACGCCATGAACATGGGTCAAAGGTACCTGCAGCTCAACAACACTTACACTGTCAACAGCAACAATTCAATCACCCTTCACGTGGCTCAAGTTCCCCCGAACCCTAATCTCTTAACTCCCGGACCTGCTCTTATGTTCGTCGTGATCAACGGCATTCCGAGCAACGGGACGATGGTTATTGTTGGCAACGGTCAAGTCGGGACACAACCCACACAAGCCGCTACTGTTCTCCCTGCTTCCGCTCAGAATCCCTCTGCCTCAGGCTCAGGCTCAGGTAGTAGCAGTTCGTCAAACAGTGCATCGGGAAGCACTCACACCGGCGCCATTGTCGGTGCTGTGATCGGAGCCGTTGCTGTTATTGGTATACTCGGTGCGCTATTTGGTATTTGTGTGGCTCGCCGTCGGCGCGCCGCCAGCCGCCAGCATCCTGCGGCTGCGTACGCCATGAAAACCACGGGTAATGGGTATGGTGGCGGCGCGTCCCGCGGAGGAGCCACCAATGATCGAGCACGCCATTCTGACTCGAGTGCGTTTGTCCCGTTGCAACAGGATAATTCAAGCACCGCGTGGAACGCGAGTAGCACCAGTCTACATTCGCCGTATCGGGACACGTATGGGAGAGAGGGGGCAGATTACGATCCTTATAGTCAGGATGGAGGGGTGCAAGATATTAATGGACAGCGGACATGATCATGGACAGGATAATAGAAACGTTCGGACAGTGCTTGTTGTGTGGAATATCTCACTTTTATGTTATTGTCCTTTTTTGTTGTTCATTCATTAATAGCTACAACTATCGCAAGCGTTCAGGTTGGACTATTATTTCGTGTGCTTCAACTTACTGTCTGTCTGTCGTTTTTGGGTGTTTTGGACTTTTGTCATATTACAGCCATGTATGTGTCTGCGCTCTGTTGTCATACATTGATACTACAACTCACAGATAAATTTATGGTGGAACGTCCCATTGAACGTTCGGTGTGCATTTCAACGTCAAATAAAAGTATCTGATTCTGATGACGAACGTCGCTGAAAACTGGAGTGTTGCAGACGTTACAGACATTCTATAAGGGACGTACATATGCATATGAGCATGCCCAACCAGCAGTGTGCAGCGACCTTGGGTTGAAAATGATTCATCCTGGTTCGTTGAGAAGAACTTGCGGAGACAAGTTCAGGTTTGGTCCAGGGTGAGAACCGGGAAAGCCCAAACTTGCTTCCGATCGAGCCTGTGGCACGACCAAACCTGTGGTATCGGCGGAAGTGCTCGTAGGGTTTCGTTTGAAACGGTCTGTTACGCGCTCACCTGCTGACACGAACTTGCTGAGACACTTACTGACACAACATCGTGATGGGCGAAAAGCTAGTACCGGTTAAGTAGTACAGGCTCACACAAGTCTAACGTTATAAGCAGGCTGGCTTTCGCCTACATACTACCGAGTCGCAAACCCACGGTATCGACGAACCTCCGGTAAGTGCTTCTGCAACTCAAGTTTATTCCGATGACACACATATGTCCACATGAACAGCGCTGCTAACGTTGAAAACAGACAAAAATAGAGGCCTCGAGGTCGAAGCATGGTGTGTATGGCAATGATGGCATAAGTATGTATCAACCACCTCGAAATTTGGCCCCAGTCGGAGAATGAGAAGCTCATGACCAAACTCGGATTAGGTGATGAGTTGCGTTCCTAAGCAAACTGACGAATGGAAGGATAACGGTTGTTCAAAACTTGCGTTATTATTGTGGCTAGACTGAAATACCCGGCTGCCTGATCAATTTTACAACTGCGAGGAAGCTGCACACGATGGCTAACGCCGCACCGGTGGTTGGCATCCCCACTCTGCCGTAGCTGCATACGACGTGGAACGTTCAATCCCCTTCTCGGCTCTCCGAATAGGCCTGTCGGAATTAAGAGATCGTACGATCTTGACTTTTCATGATACTCTTGAGGTATGTCTTATCGCCTTGATTGTACGCCACCTCTGCATCTTATCGATGCGACATCGCACATATACAATCATTGATCTCATCTTGTCTACCAATATATGGAGAAGGAGGACAAACCAAGATCCAGATAAGTTGTTCCTTCCGCTCCTGCTTTTTATGATACTGATAGGCACTGGACATCGACCCTGATTCGCCCTGATCGATCCTCGACACGAGGCAAAGGTTACATACACGAGGAAGATGAGGGTCATACACGCTGGCCATCATAACCCCTGTCAACTCAGAGTAACGTTTGCCAAGGCTCGCGTGGGGTCGTGGGGATATTATACATACGCCAGATATGTGAGGATATTCCCTCATATTCTATACACCAGTCCGCTTATGCTCCGTTCACTCCCGTTGTTCCGTCACCAATGATAACAACTGGACGACTATTGTCCCAAGTACAGGTTTTGAGTATCCTTCGCACAGCCTGCTTTACGCGTATCAGTAGATAAAATACTTTCATGTCAGTGACAATGAATCTTTCCTGCGCCCCACAAACCGATGACAAACTTTGATGTGATCGCTCCCACAGCTTGCGGCAGCGCAACTCTCAAAACGCTTCGTTGGGGAAACGATTAGGACTGCTTAAAGGCCTATCATCGCACCAAGCCGGCTAGAAAATTGCAAAACCTTCGAACCAAAGAAGGATAGACGCGGAGATGACATTCGTTTATGGGGTGCAGACTTGTTTGGCAATAAGTAGCTTCTGACCGACTTGAGCAACGGGGGGTTATTTATAATTACACGCCGGTTAGGCGAGTGCAGTTCCAAACTAGCGCTGACCTATGGTCGTCGGATCACATATCGTAGGTGCCTATCTCATGTCATTTCGCTACTCATCGCATTCTATCAGATTTCTCGGAAATTGATGAAGAAGCTTTGATCGGTTCAACTTTAAGGCCCGTCAACACTCCCGCGAAAGATGAAGCTGTTCACTCTGATCTGTGCTTCACTTTGATGCTGTCAAGAAACGTAGGAAAATGTCTGATGATTTCTGTTTTTGAGACATGGCTATGTAGGCGCTGAACTTGAAGTGGGTGAGTATGTGGATATGTCACTCCCACAAGGACCTTCATCTCACAACAACCGCCTACACCTACAACCGCTCTCGTGCCTCGTGCCCACGGAATCTGTGGTTTTACCAAATAATCGACCGATTGGTAGATGTGTGGAATCGGGGTTGAAACTGCTGTCGATCAATCAAGTTTTCATCATTCAGATTACAAGATGATGATGACAACTTAATACAAGGCGGTATGATATTTATACCGGGCCGTTCACCCACTGAACAGTTTTTATAGAGACCAGCGGTGCGTCACTGAAAGGCCAGGGCCTTGTCCATCCCCTCACGATTCGTCATGCTCTACCTCCAAATTCTGTATTCTTTCACGAGCGACGACATCACGACCACCATTATTCCGATTGTATGTACTCTTTTGTCGTTCTGTTATGGTGTACTGACCATACCAGACACTATTCGCAGTGGTGGCTGGGCCACTCTGCAATCTCCAACGTTGCTCTCATATTGTTTTCTGGATATGGCTCCATCTACTTCATTTTAATGTCGCCAATCAGATAATCGACCCTCAGGAGGATGGGAAGAACAAGTCTTCCCGACCTATACCTGCAGGGCTAATCAGCCTGGAAGACGCCGTTGTACTACGATGGGCTCTCATTCCCATCTGTCTTGTCATATCTGCATGCTACAGTTCCCAGGTCTTTGGCTTGAGCTTCGTGTTGACGCTGTTCATAATATTCTATAATGAGCTCAAAGCTCACGAGCACTGGGTCTCGAAGAACTTTATAACAGCAGTGGGTTACGCTTGCTTCGAAATAGGTTCCACTCTTATCGCAGGTTTGTTTCCGAGCATCCTATCTCTGAACTTTTTGCTGATCTAGTGCTTGAACAGGCAAAGATATGTCGCGGTTAGAACCCACCGCAATTTCGGCGATTTTCCTGAGCCTTGCAGTGTTCACGAGTACATTGCACGCTCAGGATTTCAAAGACGTGGAGGGGGACCGCCTTATTGGCAGACAGACGTTTCCCATAGCATTCCCCAATCTAGCGCGGACATCTATGTTGGTGGCCCTTCCTCTGTGGTCCATCTTTCTGTCCCGTGTTTGGGGAATGAACACACTCTGCACGCTTGCATTCACAGGATATGCAGCGATGGTGGGGTTCAGGTTCATGACCTGCAAGACATCGCAGGCAGCGCGAATGTCTTGCAAAATGTATAGTGTAAGCGGGGTTCTCTGACTGGCGCGTGTCTTTCCTGATGTGAAGTTGTAGCTATGGTTTTCTGTCGCAAACCTTCTCCCCGCCTATTGGCGGTACTTCCACGAAGCACAGGCTTATTCCTTTTGATCGTCATGACTCACGAACAATGCACTGCAACTGTTGTACGGCCAATATTCTGGTCCTGTAAATAGTATTGTTGTAGTTTCTGGAGGTTGTAGTTGTAATTTGTATCACCGAACGGGTGTATTTCTCTCATCAATGGCAATGACGTGTGGGACTCGCTAAGTCGGCCGGTATCAACCTGGACACAGCGTCGGTGCGAAACCACCGAGTCCCCTGAGGTCGCCTGACACTATGATATCCGCATTCATATTGACATGACAGGATAACGGGAGTATCCCAACACTTCAATATCCTCACCCGCGGCTCAGGCACTTCAGAAAGCTGTGAATCTTAACTGTAACTTGTCAGTTTTATTCTCTCAGGGGAACTGACTTAAATGGGCAGGGCAGCACACGGGAGATAATCTTAGGATTTTTAGCCGCCAGTGCCAGGTGACTAAGTATAGTCATTAATAGCCTTTGTGAAGCAGCTACATTCTGAAAGCTAATGCGACACGTGCAGATTGGCCACCGCATCTGGAGCTACAGTGCATCGTGCTTGTTTGTGAAGGCAATCAAAGGCGAAATGAATGAATGAGACAAAGGAACAAATGACAAGGGTCGACATCAACTTTCTTGGATCAGTGGCGCTTTGGGGATCTCCTTCCTGATTTGGAGCAGGCGCTTGTGGGCGCTTTTCTGCAGCCTGAATACTAGCAGCAGACCGTACGGTGAGTCCGAACGGTAACAGACAGCGATTAGCTAGTACTTACTCTGAGCTTTCAGCAGCTTGAGATCTGCTCTAGGTCTGGTGGAAACACTCAGGAACTGAAAAAAGACACAACATCGCTCTGAAGTAATTGTGCAACGTCGACTGCGCAGTGGGCCACTGAATTTTCATTGTTTATCTCTTTTATCTCAGTAACAATTCATTCGTCATCGCATCCTTTTCAACTAGCATCCTGATCCAACGTATAAAACGAGTTTCTGACGGTCTTTTCTCTCACCACATTCGTTTACACCAAACTAACACTCTGCAATGGACTGGGACTTAGGGCCATCCCCTTCCCAATTCTCTTCTTCATCCCAATGGGCGCGCGCCATTACTCGGCCTGTATCCGCTGACATGAGCATCGACGAGGATGTCGGCTACGTTACATGGAAGCAATCCCAACCCGACCCTGTCATCCGGGAGCTCATGCACAATGCAGAGAGCAAAAAGGAGGGAAAGCGGGAACCGAAACGTGCGTGCTCCCATCTGAGACATTCGAGGTGTTTTTGACTTGTTTTTGTTCTGCTTGCAGCCCGTTTGGATGCGTCTGCACACACGTCCACATGGGCATCAAGCACCAGCACGTCTGTCCCTCAACGCACGGCATCCTTCCCCGGTTTTACCGCACCGTCTACAAGCACACTCCCACCTACATTTGCGTCTAATTCATCGAGAAAACTACATCCAATGAAACTCATCTCAAAGAAAGTACCCCCGTCGCGTGCGTATTCAGCGACCCCACCTGTGAAGGATGATGTCCCTCCCGATCCAGAGTTGGCCGCGGGGTACCTGCATATAATACGTAATGGCACTGCAGAGATAGACAAGAATTCCAGGCGAAAGCAAGCTGCGAGGGCGAAGGCAAAAAAAGAGGCGGCGAGTGGCACGCCGGGGGATATCGCGACCCGGAGGAATACCCATACGTCTTCGTCTGGGTCGAGATCCACATCTACCGCGTTGACTGCGAGGCCTTTAAAGAAGACGGCTAGTATTTCGTCTGCTTCTTCATCTGCACCTCCGCGAGGAAGTACAATCAGTAGATCATCGAGTTCTGCGACTATCAAGCCTACAGTTAAACTTTCTAGAGACAGTGTCACCTACGGGGACATCCAGATGACGTTGGACTCAGACCGAGATACGGATCGCGAGGGAACTTTCACCGATTCCGCAGATGACTTGGCTCCAGACAAGTCTTTTTCGATGCATATGGATGACATCCTACTACCCCCCAAGCGCGCGGTGGGAAGGACCCCCAGTATCGTTATGGTCCCCTCTACTAGTCGTCCCTGCGGCTTCTTCCTCAAACTCTGAGTTTATACATTCTTCCTAAAGCTCTCACAACTGCATCCACCTCCACATCTACAGCAGCTCCAGAGAAGATACCCCAGTCGAGACATATGCACCCTGTTATAGCACCCTCGACAACTCAACGAGGTCCCCCACCACTGGGGATGCGCCGGCAACACAACCTCCCAAATTCGGGGTTCCCTTCGTCACAAACACGTTATGCCACCACACAATCGCCCTATGCGGCTTCACAAGTGAAGGGACAAAAGCCAGGTGACGCTTCCGCCCTTCAAGCCCCCGCTGCTCAAGAAACCCAACCCAAAAACAGTTCCCACACCAAAGCAGGTCATCCAGACTCCTGAAAGCCCGCCGACTTCAACGCCCGAGCTGGACAAGGACGATAGCAATGATGATGGTGGTGAGGAAGATACACTCGGTGCGGCGGGTGCGGATTCGTCGTTTGATGTATCTTTTGATGTGGATGTGGATGCCCTGGAGGCGACCATGCGGCAGTATGATTAATGTGGTAGACATGTGCGTTTTTTTACGCCGGAGAAGATACGAGGTGGGTGTATGCTATGCTAGGTGAATACTATGCTTCCGATCCGTCTTTGATAATCCATCTACTTAGTTGCATGTACACACGTTCACATATAATACTCACTTTATGACTTTGAACTGCAGATCTGGAATTTTGACTGCTACTAGTACGTATACTACTACATACCGGTATACCAGTTGCTAGGTATTAGGATGCATTTCCAAATATCGCCAAATGTGAGCCAGCTGGTAGCGGCGCTTGCGTCCAGTGTAGCGTCAAAATAGTACCTAGAGTCCGCTAATGTTGTTCACTGATAATTTACTAAGGGCCTGGACAGCTGCGTTTATTTCTCAGTTTATTTCTCAGTTTATTTTGTTCGTAACAATATGTACAAACAACCGTGACAAGGTCGGCATATCACGCACTGTATGACATCACACCAAGGCTGAAATGCCTCCAGCTAATGAAATCCAACGGTTCCATATGTTGCGGATGGCAGCCGCAATGATCGCTCAACTTATTATGGGCCTTATAATCGCATATATGACTCCTTTTCTTGAAAGACAGCCCTACCATACATCAGTGCTCACTGGACATGCATGGGTGCAAGAACTCATCAACGGACACCCTGACCGGATCAAAACTGAGCTCGGAATGAGGAAACACGTCTTCCATGCGCTCGTACATGAGCTTCAGACCTCTGGGCTATGTCACTCAAAATATATTCTGCTTGATGAGCAAGTCGCTATCTTTCTCTATACATGTGTGACAGGGCTTTCAAGCCGTCATGTCGCAGAACGTTTTCAGCACTCGCACACAACCACACAGAAGTACGTCCATACTATTGCAATATATTCATTGCCTCACATGCCACATCAGATATTTCAAGAAAGTCCTGCTCGCTCTGTCTTCGGCTCCCTTCTACAACAAATTCGTCTATCTACCACAAGAGGATGCACCTATTCCACCAGAAATATCTGGGAACCCTGAAATTCTTTCCGCACTTTCAAGGGGCACTTGGAGCCATGGATGGTACACACATCGCGTGTTGTCCGTCCGCGGCAGAAAGGCAGCTGTCTCGAAACCGAAAAGGTTTCGTCAGCCAAAACTGTCTTGCATGCTGCTCATTTGATCTTCGGTTCCAGTATGTGCTCAGCGGTTGGGATGGATCGACCTCGGACTCAACTCTATACAATAACGCCCATCTCACCGACCTATACATTCCACAAGGAAGGTACTTCCTTGCGGTGTCCTGCATGATTTGGGAATCATGCATGGACATGACTACTAGGTATCCCCCTAAAAGACAAAGTCTGTTAGCTTAGTCCTCAGACTAGTCAACCCATACCTTGGTATCAAACCTTGGTCCAATAGTTTCAGTTTTCCCTCAGTGATTCATGAATCCACCATGTTTTGAAGAAAAGTCATATGTGAGATGGGAATCACATAATGACCTAGTTGATATGAGAAGCAAAATGAAGGTTAATGTATTGCCTTTCATTTGGCTTATTCACTTTGGCTAGAGAAACCCATAGAGAAAAGTTCAAAGCCTAACAAAAACCTATCTAAAAAGCCCGCATATTGTGTACTATTATTTGTTCCATTATTTCTGAGTTGTTTTCTCTAGTGTTTCTTTACTTTACTTTTCTATTAGGATGCTCTGACTAATCAGATGCTTCATAAAATTGTACCTACAGGGTATGATGTCATAATGATGTCATAGGACTTCACCTACACTCCTGCAGGTATTTTGGTTGAAAGATATGATATCATAGTGATGTCATAATGATGTCATGTTCCATGGAATTTGCTAGAACATTCCAATGACTCATAATGACTCATAGTGACTCATAGTGACTCAGAATGATGTCATTATCCCACCATGAATATTCTGGAATGTTCTTTTGCACCTGCTAGAACATTCTGCTCCAGTTTTTGGAATATTCTTCTCACATTCTGAAGTCATTACATCACCTTTTTACTTACATAATATTCCCACACAAAATGTATATAAGGAGAGCCCATTCTCCCCCAAAAAAATAGATCTCCCACTTGTTGCATTCAAGAACTCCCACTTGAGCAAATTGAACTCTCACCTAAGAAGCTTCAGTCTGAACAAATTGCTGCTTACAAAGCCCATTTCCTTTGTAAGAACTGTCCAGGCAAGTGCAGGGAAAGTGTTTCCCTTGAGATTACGTAAGTTTCTCGCGATAGAAACCCAGTTTTGTGAGACCAGTGTTCTCACCACGTAGTGTTTACTGACCAACACGAGCTTTGGTCACCGTTGTTATTTGTGAGACCAGCATTCTCACC
This sequence comes from Suillus subalutaceus, assembly GCF_016647625.1. Lineage (NCBI taxonomy): Eukaryota > Fungi > Basidiomycota > Agaricomycetes > Boletales > Suillaceae > Suillus > Suillus subalutaceus. The sequence continues at coordinate 9,991 of NW_024540362.1, read as the reverse complement.
AGGTATTTGTATACTGACCAACACGAGCTTTGGTCATTGTTGTTATTTGTCATTGTTTTTATATTTGTCATTTGTTGTTATTTGTGAGACCAGCTGTTCTCACCAGGTATTTGTATATTGACCAACACGAGCTTTGGTCCACGTAGTCACATTTGAGACCAGCTTCTCAACAGTTAACCGTATATTCAGGAAACCAGTTCAAGTGTCTAGACGGTATATCCTAGACAATCCCATAGTTTCAATCAGAGATAATAAAGCTCCGGCTAAGTTAATCTGACTGATTGGTTTAGCGAGCCTCCCAAGAACTCACACTGTTATCTACCACTGAAAGAAGAAAAGTCGTAGACCGTGTTAATTGAGGACTGGCAAGAAGTCTTATCCAGTGTAATTGTGGTGTCATTACATTCTTACACGTATTTATATAAGACCCTCGGTTATTAAGACAGCGGATGCTGGGTTCGGAATATGCTACTTGCTTCTCGTTCCGTACCGAAGTGTTCGGTACCACTTGGCTGAGTGGGGTCGAGCTGCAGTTCGGTGAGTGATATCTCACTTGAACTATTGATTTTCTCATCGACGGCAGGCCAAAAAATTCAAAAGAAATATACAACCTTTGGCATGCTCAGGCTCGAAACGTGATCGAGCGAATATTCGGCGTTCTCAAGAGGCGGTTCACGATACTCGTACATCCACCGGAATATAGCATGTCGACTCAAGCCCGAATTCCCCCAGCACTTTGTGCCATTCACAACTTCATCCGAATTTTCGATCCGAAGGAAATAGAAGAATTCGCCGTCGAGGATCTCATTGACCCTGATCCAGGCGAGTCAAGGGGCGTTCTTGCTGAAGGACCGGCGGGCCGTACTGAAAGGCAAAAGGCGACAGAGGAGAGAGATGGTATTGCAGATGCTATGTGGAGGGACTATCATAGAGTGTGTCACGCTCGTCAGGACGTGACAGGATGAGTACATAACACCTATACTACCTAGTAGATCTACTTGTTGATAGATTTGATCTTGCGGTCAACAAAAGACCTCCTTGGCCCTTCAGTCGGACATGACCATATATGCATCAGCGGCGCTGATGTCCACCTGAAAAGCTTCGATAAGTGCAGCCATGTTGTCGTTGTCGAGATGTGTTTCTAGTAGTTGAGCACGCCACATTGCTGCCTGCTTGCGCTGAGGCGATAAGGCGATAGCCGATTTTTCCGATTGTGTAGCTACACGAAAGACATCAGTGAACTCTGAAAATCGATCATTAATTGCATAGAGTGCAGTGGCTGATCCGCTGGCACGCTGACGTTTCGATTGCGGACCAGAAGAACAAGATCTAGTTGAAGGGGTAAGCGATGGAGTTGAAGACATGGCAGCGAATTTTCGTTTTGAGAGAGGAGGAGGAGGAGGAGTCGCTTCCCAAGGAATGATATCGTCTTCATCGTCATCCAGCCCAGTTGAGTCTCTCTCCACAATCCTCTCAATGTCTCCCTCAACCGCTAAGCCTCCCGAGCCTCCCAAGCCTCCCAAGTCTCCCAAGTCTCCAAAGTCTCCAAAGTCTCCAAAGTCTCCCAAGTCTCCCAAGTCAGGTGCTACAGGCTCATTCTCCACAGCATCAACACCCGGGCCTTCGTTGCTGACGTCGTATTGTGATTGGAACATTTCCTGGCCTGCGTGAAAAGCATTGGTGACATGTGGGATCTGCGTGCACAAAAGGTTGTCCATCTCGTCGAAGTGTTTCCAACCTTTGTTGCGGAATGGCCTTGTATTGGGACGCGCATTTGCAAATGCAGTCCAACGCGCAGCGTCGGCTGGGCCGATATTTGCACCGAGTTCGTCGTCCCACGAAAAGCCTGATTGCGATTTGATATCGATGATAGCGGTATGCTTTTTCTTGCACTGCGGTAGTCAGAATTGAATCGATTTGAAAAATAATAATAAACGTACCGTGATCCATTTGTTCTTGCATGACAGCCCATCCCTTTTGATTCCAGCTACATGGTCCTCCTTTGGAATGCCGTCCAGGGGCTTCAATAAATAAGCCGCTGCAGCGGTAAAGGTTGACTGTTTGAAGTTAGTACCATCTCCACCTTCAGCGCAATGAAGTGTGAGATACTGAATGAGGCGGGAGGTCTCTTCATCAGTCCAGTGAGTGGTAGCTGGGCCTGCACTAGTAGTACCAGTGTTCGCAGATGTACTCTTCCGTTTCGCCATGACTTGGCAGTATGGAGTCTGGACGCTGATAGAGTCACACGCGAGTCACAGCTTGTCACTCGTTGCCACGCCACAATAGAAATAAACTGAGAAATAAACTGAGAAATAAACGCAGCTGTCCAGGCTCTAAAGTTGTCTTCTACCCTGCAGCACGTTTCAGTATGGCAAAGCAGATACTAGATACTGCGACGCCGAGCACAATCAATGTGCTCACGTCCTTCTCATCAAGTGCACTATCAAAGTCTAAAAATATGGGCACATATCTCAGATACGAATAATGAGATTTCCTCGCACCGAAGAGACACACGGAACGGCTTGCACCTTTGATCGTAAGTCGTGCTCGGCGTGCAGAGGATATTTTATCCTTACAAGCGGGACTCAGCAATGAGTCAGGTGAAAACCTTCAAACTAGCCAGGAGCCTGTGCGCACGTCGGCGTCTTCCTCCGGTGTTGGCGGAGTGAATATTTGAATATTGACGCAAGAACCCACATTCGCAGGACTCCGTACACAATTCCCAAATGAACTTTTGTCACATGCCTCCAGAGGTTGTGCAGTTTAAACTCATTATCGCAACGATCCCATTTGCACTCGATGCACGATTCGTTTTCGTCACGACCCCGTGAGCTTCACGTAGGTGAGAAGAGAAATCGTGGCCACGAATCAAGGCGTTGCAATATAGCCCACCCCACCTGCACTGAAACATCCCTTCGAGAGAACGGTTCACCTGCGAGGGCCAATTAGTCGTAGTAATGCGAATGAGGAGTGATAACTTACAGGCGCTGGTGCAGTGGAGGACCCAGAAAGTCCACCACTTGAGAAGTTGAAAGAGAAAGACGATGCAGGAGCAAATTGCAATTATGGTGGGGGCAGACAACTTCTTCATTCACACGCGTTAGCGCATACCTACGTTCACCTTCATATGCTACATCATATTACAACTGAGAACTCGCAAACTAGCTTTATGCATATCTCTATATGAGATTAGTTTGGGGAGTCCGCACCTTCTTGATCTTCATCAGATCACCGTGACCCGGATACATCTGTCCGCTCTATCTGCGCCGTCCACCTAACTGCACGATCTTCCTCTTTCAAGCATTCCACAGCCTGCATCGCTGCCATGTCTCGGGCTTCGTCCCGAGTGCGTGCTTTGCCATGGCCGTAATTCAAGTCATCGACTATATGATTTTAATGAGAAGCACCAAGAATCACTATGCTGACAACTTACTGTATACTGTAGCGTGCCAAGTAAGAGCGTGTGGAGGTCCTGTGGAGTAAAGTTCCCACATTACATGATCCGATGCGCTCTCTCCATACCTCATTCGAAGCTGATTGTTGAGCGCCACTTGGGGGTGTGTGTTAGGTGGATCATGGCTGGCGAAAATTATAAATGTAAACACATGCATGTGAATGCTGCGAGTGGACATACGAGGACCCAGCAAATCCAATACTTGGGTAAGCAGCAAAAACCGGTAAGGAAAATGCAGGAGTACTCGGGGTGGAGGCAGACAACTTCTCCATGGCCGTGGTCAAAGCCTTCAGTTCATGATCAGGGTGGAGTGGTGGACTGTCGGGTGGTTGTTCAGCCGTATCTGAGTCATTGGAACCACCGTGCGGGAAAGCTCCGGGGAAATCATCCGGTGCATCATCGGAAGGATCGTCGGGCGGTCTACTACAGGAGTCTTGAAACTCGTATAAGTGGATGGCTGGCAAGCACTACGAACTATGCAGGATTACCTGGAGAGTGAAACCTATGCATGACAAAGTCAAGTACTTTATCTGCTGAAGGTCGAAGTTCGGGTTCGAATTGCAAACATTTTTGGATGAAGTTCCAATCAGAGTCTGTTATTGCAGGATAACCATCTGGACGTCGCGGTCCACGACCTTCGTGAAGCATGATACTAATGCGAGCTTCCAGCATCTCGGATTTGATCTCAGACCAAGGGGGCCGACCCGAGAGAATCTGTTCAATCAGTCCTGAGGTAAACGTTGTGTGACCAAACATCAGCTCACTTGAAGCATTACACAACCAAAAGAGTAGATATCAGCTCTTTCCACCGAGTCCAGGTTATCCGTATCGTCCGACAAAACGAGTTCTGGTGCAGCATAGCGCATTGCACCCGGACATATAGATGTCACAGCCAAGTGCGAGTGGTCGCGAAGGGGCTTGGTAATGGTGGAAAGACCAAAATCAATTAGCCTCGCATGACCTCTCTTGCCGATCAGTATATTTGCCTGCAAATTCATTAGTTTTCAGGAATGCCCCAGCAGCTCTGGATTTACCCCTGTTATATCTCCGTGCATGACAGGGACCGAGTGCACTTGCATCAAAGGTGAGTCACAACTTGAACATCTTAAGAAAATAGATGGAAACTCACGGTAACGAAGTCCAGCGCTGACATCCTCCAGCTTCCAACTTCGAATGAGTCTTGAAAAGTGAAAGGGATGTGATAATAATTACTCACCACACGTGAACGATCCAGGACTGTCAGAATGCTGTGGTTAGATGCTAGGTATACACTCAATGTGCCATTTGGCATCCACGGAGATACTAAGCAGCGCAACTCTGGCATCCGTCCAAATCCTGTCGCTATACCCCACAAGGGTACAATGTTGTTGTGGCGTAGAATCCTCAATATGCCAATTTCTCGGCTGATTTTCTGGGTGCGTCCAAAGTAAGCATGGGCTAACATGCGGTTCTCGTACGGAGCTTACCCTGTTGATTGTCTCTAAACCATAACGCTCTGGAAGTTTGAATGCCTTGACCGCAACCTTATCAATCAATGGTCCGATTATCAGCCAGTTGCATGGTAAATTGAATCCAATACATGGACTGACGGGGGCAGAGATACCATTTGCATCATGGTTGTAATTGCATTTCCAGACATCGCCAAATGCACCTCCGTTAACAGGGTCCAGAGTTGTTCGAGTGATAAAGGGCGTCAGATCGTCTGGCAAGTCTTCTGTCCTGCAGCAGGGTCACACCAGAAGTTCAGTAAAGAAGATATGGCGACACCGAGCGCCATGATAATGTGATCATACCTCACGTCATCCAAGTCCTTCTCCATGCTTTCTCAATCAGCTTTGTAAGTGATGAGAGGTCAATGAGAATGTAGATCAGGTCCAATTAAAGGTCGTAAGCCAAGGCTCATTGAAGCTGTAGTTTGCGAACCCACACTGGATATATAGGCGTCTATATGCCTCGTGTTTATAGTAGTGTTAGCCATTCTTGTCCTCCGAGTTGGTATACATTTTCCTTAGCATTAGACGCAACATCCAATCCTGCCCCCAAGAATTCATAGCAGATTGCAAATACCAGAACAGAAACGTGCGTGCTCTCACATGAGGCGTTCGAGGTGTTTTTGACTTGTTTTCGTTCTACTTGCAGCCCATGCAATTCCGAGCCTGCATGGCATCGAGCACATGCACGTCCGTCACGACTCGAGTATTCACAGCCCACACGGCGCGTCTCTCTTGCTTTTTCCGCACCGCTCCCAAGCTTTCATATGCATTTTTTCTGCTTCATCAAGGAAGTCACCTCTGAGGATAAAACCCGTCCACTAAGGTGGCCCCGTCCTGTGCGTATTCAGCCAGCGCACCTGTGAAGGATGATGTCCCTCCCAATCCAGAATATTTGCACAATCACTTCATATACTATGCGATGTCTTACAATGTGGACAAAAACTTCAGGTTAAAGCAAATAGGTTGAAGACACAAAAGAATGCCATGCCAAAGCATATTGCCACCAGCGGGATGCCTTCTATGCGTTCTGGGTCAAGGCTCGCACCCGCCGCGTCGACTGCAAGACCTCTGACGAAGGTGCTTAGTATCTCGTCTGCCTCTTCTTCTGCACCTCCGCTATGGAATCTGAAGTGCAATCAGTAAACCGTTGAGCCGTTAAAGCTTTTTAGAGAAGGTAGCTCATACACGGACATCCAGATGATGTTAGACTCAGACTGATATACGTATTTTGAAGGATCACAAGCGAGGGGACAAAAGCCAGCGATGCTTCCGCCCTTCGAGCCTCCGCTGCTCAAGAAACCCAACCCGAAACTCGTTCCCGCAGCAAAGCAAATCCAGACTCCTAAAAGCCCGTCAACTTCAATGCCCGAGCTGGACAAGGACGATAGCAACGATGATAGTGGTGAGGAGGATAAACTCAGTGTGGCGAGGGCGGCTTTGTCGTTTGATGTGTCTTTTGATGTGGATGCAGATGCCCTGGGGACAGCCATGCGGCAGTATGAATTGATATGGTGGCCGTATCTGTTTTGTTACGCCGGAGAAGATACGAGGTGGGTGTATGCTATGCTAGGTGAATACTGTGCTTCCGATCCGTCTTTGATAATCCATCTACTTCGTTGCATGTACACGCATAATACTCACTTTATGATGTTGAACTGCAGATCTGGAATCTTGACTATTATACTACGTCAGTCACGTCTGAGGATGCATTTCCAGAATGTACACTAAGCTTTAGTGCCACTGGCACAAATCGTCGACGCGTCAAAATAGTCAGCCCGCTAATGTGGTTCACTGATACTAATACTAAATTGGTCCGACACCAGCTTGTCCTCTACCCTACATGCACGTTCGGTAAAGCAGATACTAGATACTGCGACGCCGAGGCGGGCGAGCACAATCAATGCGCTCACATCTCGGATCCGGGCCAGGCATGTGCATGAATATTTGAATATCGTTGACGTCAAGATGACGCGTGCAACGAGGCGTAACATATGTGAATGTGTAAAATGTGAATGTACAAAAATGTGAAACGTCATAGAAAAAGCAATGTCAACTTGAAAGCGTGACGTCAGACATGGGAGGTGTATCCACATATCTCGGATGTGCATGTGAAGAATGGGATCTCCTCGCACCGACGAGACACACGGAACCCTTGTGATATCATATCCTTACAAATGAGACTCAGTAATGAGTCAGGTAAGAACCTTCAAACTAGCGTCGGCGTCTCCCCATATCATAAACTACTGCTGAGGGGCACGTCTTCTCGTGTCGGGAGAGGGTATCTCTACGCGCGAACGTCTTCCCGCATTCGCAAGAGTGCACAACTCCCAAATGAACCTCTTCCACATGCCTCGAGAGGGATTCTTTGTTGAACTCCCTGTTACAACTAGCCCAGAGGCAGTGGAAGCGAGACTTGTCGTAGGCCATGAAGTCCATGAACTTCACGCAGGTGAGAGGAGAGATCGTAGCCACGAATCAAGGCGTCGCAATGTAGCCCGTGACCAGCATCCCAACAGCACTGAAACATTTCATCGAGAGAATGCGCCCCTGCGAGGGCCCATTAATCGTAGTGATGCGCGGTCAGAAGAATGATAGCTCACATGCGCTGCTGCAGTGGAGGACCCAGCAAATCCAATACTTGGGAAAACAGCAAAGTCAGGTAAGGAAAATGCAGGAGTACTCGAGGTAGAGGCAGACAAATTGTCCGCGACTGTGGTCAAAGCCTTCAGTTCATGATCAGGGTGGAGTGGCGGACTGTCGGGTGGTTGTTCAGGCCGTATCTGAGTCATTGGAACCACTGTGCGGGGAAGCTCTGGGGAAATCATCCGGTGCATCATCAGAAGGATCGTCAGGCGGTCTACTACAGGAGTCTTGGAGCTCGTATAAGTGGATGGTTGGCAAGTACCATGAATTATGCAGGATTACCTGGAGAATGAAACCTATGCATGACAAAGTCAAGTACTTTATCTGCTGAAGGTCGAAGTTCGGGTCGGATTGCAGACATTTTTGGATGAAGTTCCAATCAGAGTCCATCATTTCAGGATGACCATCTGGACACTGCGGTCTATGACCTTCGGATATCATGACAACAATGCGAAATTCCAGCCTTTCAGATTTGACCTCAGACCAAGGAAGCCGACCCGATAGAATCTGTTCAAACAGTCCTCAGGGGAACATTTTGTGACCAATCATCAACTCACTTGAAGCATTACACAACCAAAAGAGTAGATATCCGCTTTTTCCACCGAGTCCAGTTCACGTACAATCGTCCAATAAAACGAGTTCTGGTGCGGCATAGCGAACTGCACCTGGACGTATAGATGTCGCGGCCAAATGTGACTGGCCGAGAAGGGGCTGGGTAATGGTGGAAAGACCAAAATCAATTAGCCTCGCATGCCCCCCCTTGTCGATCAGGATATTTGCCTGCATATTCATTAGTTTTCAAGAATGTCCCAGCAGCTCCGGATTTACCCCCGTTATATCTCCATGCATGACACGAACCGAGTGCACTTGCATCAAAGGTAAGTTACAACTTGAGAAGATAGATGGAACCTTACGGTAATGAAGTCCAGCGCTGACATCCTCCAGCTTCCAAATTTAATTGAGTCTTGAAAAGTGAAGGGACGTGATGAGAATTACTCACCATACGTGAACGGTCCGGGGCTGTTAGATCGTTGTGGTTAGATGCTAGGTATTCATTCAATGTGCCGTTTGGCATCCACGGAGATGACCAAGCAGCGCAACTCTTGCATACGTCCAAATCCTGTCGCTATACCCCACAAGGGTACAATGTTTTCATGGCGTAGAAACTTCAATATGCCAATTTCTCGGCTGATTTTCTGGGTGCGACCAAAGTAAGCACAAGTTAGCATGGGCCAATATGCGGTTCTCATACGGAGCTTACCCTGTTGATCTTCTCTAGATCATAACGCTCTGGAAGTGTGAAGACCTTGACCGCAACCTTATCGATCAATGGTCCGATGGTCAGCCAGTTGCATTGTAAATGGAATCCAACACATGGACTGACGAGGGCAGAGATACCATTTGCATCATGATTATAATCGCATTTCCAGACATCGCCAAATCCACCTCTGCCTTCGGGGTAAAGAGTTGTTTGAGTGATAAAGGGCGTCAAATCGTCTGGCAAGTCTTTTGTCCTGCAGCATGGTTGCACAAGAAGTTCAGTAAAGCACATATGACGACGCCGGGCACAACTTGAATATGATCATACCTCACATTGTCATTCTTCATGCTTTCTCGATGATGTCGGAAATTTCCTAGAAGCATTGCAATGAGTGACATTGCAATTGTCATTGAGATGTCACTCCACGATATCACGTGGTATTTCTAATCGATAAGAATAACTGATAATCGTGACAATTATCTTGTTGATGTTGACATATCATTCCCACGATCGTGCGCGCCGTTTGAATGCATTGGAATTGCGACTCGAGCGCCACTGTAACATCTCCATCGATAACATTGATGTCCATATTCCCTTCATTCTTGTATTCACACTTACTTTTGAGTTTTGTACACCTTCATGCCACCCGAACGGACCTCGATCTGTGAAACATGCAGCCAGAAATTCAAAAGTCGTGGTCTTGCTGCCCATCAAAAGGCCTGCAGGAGGGATGCTATACGGATGCAGGAAGATCTTGAGAGACAGAATGCTCGAGCAGGTGAGTCTTCTATACTTTGTTCCAAAAACAATGAGTATAATTCCTCTTGACAGCTTCTCGAGCACACACTGAGCTGTTGAACCCTCAATCTCATCCAATCCTGCATCGATCACAACAACCAGGCGTGTCCCAAGGTTTGATTCATTTTTTCCATAGATTCGTGTTTATTTAACAATTTGTAGGCTTTCATGCCGCTCCTGCTGCTTGTGAACCTACGTTTGACGACTCGGAGTATGTACATCTCGACGAACTTGGAGGTATGTCCATTATTTATTGTAAATAAACTTGTCATCATCATAACATTATATAGGTCTATCAAATGATCACGTCCTTCCACCTGCAATACAGCAGGATGATATCAG